>NW_026124116.1:40000-47500 GCF_025177605.1 Cucumis melo
GCTACTCAGAATCAATTGGCAAGAGGTCAACGATTACGTGAGTTGCTCAAACAATCCCAATCAGCACCTCTCACGGTAGACGAACAGATAATGACTGTTTATACCGGAACTAATGGTTATCTTGATTCATTAGAAATTGGACAAGTAAGGAAATTTCTTCTTGAGTTACGTACTTACGTAAAAACGAATAAACCTCAGTTTCAAGAAATAATCTCTTCTACGAAGACATTGACCACTGAAGCGGAAGCCCTTTTGAAAGAAGCTATTCAGGAACAGATGGAACGTTTTCTACTTCAAGACCAAGTATAAAAGAAAACAAGTAAAGTATAAATCAATTTTAGAACTTTCAAATGTTAAAATTGAAACATGAAATAATTTCATTCTTTTCATTTATTAGGTGTTAGTAGGTAGAATATATATATATATAATTTATATAAAATAAAAAATATATATAAATATATTAAAGAAAGTAGATAATATTTCTAGAAATATATATCAATATTAAAATGAAATGTAAATACAATTAAGAAATTTTTTTATAAATATAGTTAAAGTTAAAATTAGATTATATTTCTAATAATATATTTAGAATATCATAAATATCTTAATATTTGGAATTTGAATATCCTTTCTACTAATATCTTATCTTCAAATAAAACAGAATTGAATTATTAGTTTATTTATATAATAAATCTAAAACTAGAGTTACAATTAATATTAAAACTAATTTATAAATTACTATTAATAAATAAGCGTCTCTTATTCAAATCATTCAAAATCTTTCCTTTCTTGACATGATATAGAAAATTTAAAACTAAAAAAAAATATATGAAAAAAAATTGCGTCCAATAGGATTTGAACCTATACCAAAGGTTTAGAAGACCTATGTCCTATCCATTAGACAATGGACGCTTTTGATTCCAATTTTTTTTTTCGTATTTTCACCTCTCTTGTTCGTAAAAAAAATGTGTGAGAATTCCGGAAATTGCATATTGAATTCAATGATGCATTACATTAACTAATACATTAGTTAAAATTTAGTTAAAATTAAGTAAATTGAAAATTTTTATTTGAGTAATTCCATTATTAATTAATTTCTATTTATAATATATATAAATTATAAGATAAGAATATTATAAGATAAGATAAGCGGATAGCGGGAATCGAACCCGCATCGTTAGCTTGGAAGGCTAGGGGTTATAGTCGACGTTGATTCATCATTTTGAACTGAACGTCTCTAATTCAAAACCGAACGTGAAACTTTGGTTTCATTCGGCTCCTTTATGGAAGATGGATAAATTCCTAAATTTATAAGATGTAAACAAAAAAAAATACCATCCATAACATCTATGTCAGCCTTTCCGTCTGAATGCATTCAAAAGGACCCGCTTTATAGATGATCCCTATACAAGAGGAGATTATAACAATCTTTCCAGTTATTTATTTCGTTCCCTATTTCTATTTAATATAATCCTTAGGAAAAGTATTTTGTTTCCGCCGAGCTAAAAAAACGATGTCGACGTCTCTAGTAAACCAAAGACATTGTTTAATAGCTATTTTGTTTTGCTTCAATCTCCCTTATACAAAGAAAAAATTGAAGATTTAGTTACGATTAGAAAAAATTCCACCTTTATCCATGGATCCCTTATTCCTTCAATTGGAAGTATTGATCCAATTCAATAAAATTATGTTTCGTAATTTCATGATCCAATTTTTTCAATTTAGAACATATTTTTGGATACAAATCACGAGAATTTTTATTTTTCCTCGAATCTTTCATCGAGAGGTAAAGGATTAAATCCTTTTAAGAAATAAAGTTTTTGATCGGAATATTAATCAACCCGAAGGATCCCTTAACTATTAAGGGATTAATAGAACGAATCGCACTTTTACCACTAAACTATATCCGCTACAATGCAATTATTGTATATAAATGGACCTTTTGTCGAAGACGAAAATAAGTCGTATTAATAAGTAATAAAAAGATCGGATCAGAAAATAATCATGAAAATTTGAGCGTTGACGTATTTTCATCAGGGCCACTAATGAGATTAGGAAAAGAGGACTCGTTTTAATTAACTAATTAACAAGTTTTTTATTCTAGTAAAGTACTAAAAAATAATAATAAGAAATCGAACCTTGATTCTATATCATCTTTTTCTGTATCATAGGAATTGAAATAATAAATCTTCTTAGGATTCTTGTTGTTTCTATTTTTTTTTTTTTCAAAAACATTTTCAAATCAAATAAATAATTTGATCTACGATTTATTGGAACAAAAAAAGCCCGGCTAGGTACTGACCAGGCCAGGCCGTGGAACTAAAAATAAAAAGAAAAGGGCTTTTCGGATGAAATAAACTAAAAAAGGTACTTTCTTTTTATTTATAAATATTTTTATGAATCTTTAATATATTGGTATTATTTATATATTAGGATTGAAGATATCTCTTCTTTTGAGCCCTTATCTAATGAAATCTAATTTATCTAAATGGAATTCCTAATAAAAAAAAGTTTTTATCGATTTGATAGATATCCATCGATATATCTAGATAATTATCTATATCAATATAATGAAATTATATATCTATAAAGGGGTAGATAAAGATAATAAAGAGAGATAAAGAAGGGCTTTTTTCAAGCCTTTATTTTCTATTTTTTATACAATGTATCATAGTAATTATCCTTTTTCAATTTGGGGAGAGATGGCTGAGTGGACTAAAGCGTCGGATTGCTAATCCGTTGTACGATTTTTTTGTACCGAGGGTTCGAATCCCTCTCTTTCCGTTTCTGTCAATTACTTGGTATTTTTTTATAGTTGAGGAAAGATGTGGAATAGATAAAATGTTAAGAACATTTCAAAATCAAGCAAGGAAAAAAAATCTGATTTTGTTATTCTTCACGCCCCGGATTACGTCCCGGGTCATTAGATAGGAATCCGAAAATGAAGAGAGAAACAAAGAATATTACTACTGTATAAACAAATAGTTTGAGAGTAAGCATTACACAATCTCCAAGATCATTTTTTTTTTAAGAGAATAGATTCTCTATTTTAATCTGGTTTGACACCAAGAAATGCAGTGAAGTTATTTCTATAAATAGGAAAAAATTTTAAGAGTTGAGTCCTTGATTACTCAAAATTGGATTTCATACCCACAATTCTATATTGTGGGGGACTCGAAGAGGGTCGTTCAAAGGAAAAAAGTAAGAATAAGAAAATGAGAGTGATCCAGATTTATCATAGCTATAGAATAATTTCAATATTGGATTCAACTTAAAGCTTCAGACTGTATGTACAACTTATCTGATCTTATAACTAGTTAGAATCTTTTTTTTTTTTTTTCTAGTAAATCATGAATTTGTCTCGGACAGTATTAAAAATATTATCGAAAGCTTACAGCAGCTTGCCAAACAAAAGCTAATAGAAAAAAGAATAGAGGTATTACTGGCATAACATCTACTATTGGATTCAAAAAAGCGTAGGCCTCGGGCAATTTGGCGACGAAAAAACTACTTGAATAAAGGAAAGAATTAAGACAGATACCGATGAAACTTAAGATATTAAGCATAACAATTTTTTTTTCTTTGTTCTTGAAGATAATTGTATTTCTTTTGATTTGATTGAGTTATTAATCCCCTATTATTGCTATGATATAAGGGATAAGGGAAAAATTAATAACATAAAGTAGGTCAAAAAACCTTTCTTTGATTTGAACTCAGCCAATCAAAAATCCTTCAATTCTCAAATAAAACGAGAATAGAAGAAATCCTACTTTCATACAATATCTTAATGGAATTATATGTAATGATCAATAAATTGAGTTTAATTGGATCTATAAACGTATCAAAATCTGAGCAACAATCTAATTTATTCTATAAATATTTGTACTGGAATTGACGACTAAGCACTACCAATATTAGTGTTTATTAGTGTTGAATATAAATGGGGCGTGGCCAAGTGGTAAGGCAACGGGTTTTGGTCCCGCTATTCGGAGGTTCGAATCCTTCCGTCCCAGAGTATGCGTATTATTATTATATATAATAATAGTATATTATAAGATATATGGAAAAATATTCGATATCAGACTATAGATTGCCGTTTTAAACAACCTTATGCTTAAGAGTCTAAATATAGATCGAATGTGATTGTTCTTTATTATTTTCTTATAATGATGCATTTCAGAAATGCGAAAGCCTCTATTATTCTCTATCTCTTAAATGGTTTGTGAAACCCGAGTATTTTTTTTCTGTGGATTTCTGAATTATAAACACGAAGGTCTTGTGTTTTTGGCACTAATGGAATTGAATTAATGGTCTTAAGAAACTTAAGACCTATTTAGGGTTTAGGGTACTAAATTTTAGAGTCAAATAAAAAAAAATAGGTAGGAACAATCGTTTACTCTAGATCTGTTTGACTTTCGCCTTATACAAGATAGTCTAGCACCTCCGAAACTAGTCCAGTCCCCCGTAGGATCCTTTTTTTATTTATGATGCATCTACTCGATCTAATTGGGGGTAGATAGGAGTTAATCCATAACGGAAGATATCAATTTGAATATCTGCCCGAATCTGATTAACAAAGAATCAAGTTACATATGTAACATATTATGTATTTCTTTTCACCTCATTTTTTCGTATGTTTGTCTGTAATGAATAATTGTAAATCCAAGTAACAATTCATACATCTTTTTCACTTTATTTTAAGGAAAGATTATTGAGTCTCTTAAGTTAAATAAACTAGGCAGAAAATGCTGATATGTATGTATTGTTATTATCTATTTTTATCGTTTTATTTCTTTTTTTTTTTTTTATTTTAGATCTATCTAATTGATGGGTTAATCCCGAATATACATTTATTTATCATAATCAAATGTAATAAATCCTTTACAAAAATTTATTCAAATAATATTATAATATAATATTTAGGTAGTAAATTTTCAATCAAGTAAATCTTTTTAATTATTTCTTATGAGTCCTTGGTACTCGAAGAAGTGTTAAACTCGTGAATCCATTCTATGAAGAAATTGAAAAATGGAGATTCTTAATTATTCGTAATTAATTATTTCTTAATTGATTTTATAGAAATTTCAAAAAATCTCTCTCTATCTAGAAAATATCTATATATAGAGAAATAAATATTGCACTCATACAAAAAAATGTTATTGATACAATATATACAATAAAATATGGGTTTCAATAAATTGAAGTATTGCTAAGACTTTTTCAAAAACTACCCATGTCATAAGAGTATAGATTACTATGGACCAACTAACCCAATGACTATACATGATTCCATAAATGAATCAATTACATACCAGTTCCAAGAAATTAGAGGTTATGGTAAAACTTCGTTTAAAACGATGTGGTAGAAAGCAACGTGCGACTTGAAGGACATGATCCACTGTGGATTCTTACACCCACCATTTTATATTATATAGGAATGAAGATGCTCTTGACTCGACATAGTTTGTTCGGTTGCACTCGAGCTCTTTTTTTTTTTTAGGGTTTTTGATGTAAATAGTACATGATGGAGCTCGAGTAGAAATATTGATTCATTTATCAAGGGCAGAGATCTAGGGTTAGTGTCAATCAATAAGTTAAAACTACTTCGTAAGTATAGGTTCGGTATACAAATCGAAAGGATCCAATTCGAACAAGTTTCAAATTCAAACATCAAATTGGATTAAAAGTGTATCACACGAGAATCCATTATTTATATGATTCTTTGATAAAAAGGAAATCAAAAAAAATGGTATGTTGCTACCATTTTGAAACGATTAAAGATCACCGAAGTAATGTCTAAACCCAATGATTCAAGGAAAGGATAAAGGATCCCGGAACAAGTAAAAATCTTTTTCAATTGTCTCAATAACTAAACTAGATCAGAATGAAGAATCGAAATAGATTCTAACGGAGACAGGCAAAAATAAAGAGGTTAGAGACCGCTCAATAAATGAAATGCTTAAGCTTAAGGGTTTTTTTCCTTTGCGTGAGAGTTATCCAACTTGAGTTATGGGGATAAGAATGAGTTTTTTTTTTCAAAAGAAAAACAAAAGAATAAGAAAAAAATTTTTAAATCATAGTCTAATTGATTTAATAATCTATAGATCTATTTGACATTAATTAGAATTCTATACATAACTTTGAATTTCCTCGAGCCGTACGAGGAGAAAACTTCTTATACGGTTCTGGGGGGGGTACTTAAAATTTACATCTATCCCAATGAGCCGTTTATCGAATCATTGCAATTGATGTTCGATGCCGAAGAGAAGGAAGAGATCTTCGTAAAGTGGGTTTTTATGATCCGATAAAGAATCAAACCTATTTAAATGTTCCTGCTATTCTATATTTCCTTGAAAAGGGTGCTCAACCTACAGGAACTGTTCATGATATTTTAAAGAAGGCAGGTGTTTTTACGGAACTTCACCTTAATCAATAACCGAAATTCCATTTTTATTAATGAAATAAAAAAACGAGGGTGTGATAACTTAACTTGTATATAGCTTTGACTAACCTTTTCTTTAGTATTTCCCCCTCTCTCTTGTTCTATTCATACTATACACTTATTACCTTAAAATTGCGTCTTCGCTAATGAAAAAATCGATTTTTATTTTATTGATATAAATTGATCTAAGATGAATAGAAAAAAAATATATCGGGTTTATTCAATCCACAAACCCGATATATTTTTTTCTACTTCTTCCTTAATTTCTTCTTTCGCCTACATCTTTTATGTCTATCTATGTTGATTATCTCTATAGTGCCAATCTAAGTACGTAGTTTTTTTTAATTCTTTTCTATTATTTTAATAGAATTTATTATTATTAGAATATTTTCTCTCTTATTCTATTTTGTTAACTTTATCTAGTTAAATATAGTTATTCAACTCAAATTGTTATTTCCATTTGTTTTTTATTCATTTATAATTCTTTTGTTTTGTCCATTATAGGCGTTTTTCATTATTCACATTAATATTGACAACAGTGTATCAAACAAATATAATCCGATTGTGTATAAATGAAGCTAGTTATCTCCCTTTCATGACCCTTGCTTTTCACGCACATGATGGTCTCATTGTATTTTTTGTGATACAAAAAATTACTTTTGTGTAAGTGATATAAGAAGTTTTTTTTATTGCAATATTTTGATTACGTCATCTAATTTCATTTCTTTTGTTATTTTGATTCCGATTGTATCTACACAGAAAAATTTTTCATATTTTGGGGTTGCTAACTCAATGGTAGAGTACTCGGCTTTTAAGTGCGGCTAGCATCTTTTACACATTTCTATGAAGTAACAGATTCGTCCATACTATCGGTAGAGTTTGTAAGACCGCGACTGATCCTGAAAGGAATGAATGGAAAAAGCAGCATGTCGTATTAATGGAAAATTCTAGTAATATTTTTACCTTACTAGATTAGGCCAAACTTGTTTGAATTCTTGATGCGGAAAAAAAAGTAAAGTCGGGTCGAATGAATAAATGGATAGGGCACTATGCTCCAA
>NW_026124116.1:57500-58622 GCF_025177605.1 Cucumis melo
CCTAATCTTCTTCTGTCCGAAGAAATGATTCATCGAAATAATGAGTCACCATCGATATCGACACATCTGAGATGGCCAAATGTTCGGGAGTTCCTCTATTCAATCCTTTTCCTTCTTCTTATTGCTGTATATCTCGTTCGTACACATCTTCTCTTTGTTTCTCGAGCCTATAGTGAGTTACAGACAGAGTTCGAAAAGGTCAAATCTTTGATGATTCCATCATACATGATTGAGTTGCGAAAACTTCTGGATAGGTATCCCAGGAATTCTTTCTGGTTAAAGAATCTCTTTCTAGTTGCTCTGGAACAATTAGGAGATTCTCTAGAAGAAATATGGGGTTCTGCTTCTGGTGGCAACATGCTATGGGGTGGCGGTCCCGCTTATGGGGTCAAATCAATACGTTCGAAGAAGAAAGATTGGAATATCAATCTCATCGATCTCATAAGTATCATACCAAATCCCATCAATCGAATCGCTTTTTCGAGAAATACGAGACATCTAAGTCATACAAGTAAAGAGATATATTCATTGATAAGAAAAAATGTGAACGGTGATTGGATTGATGAGAAAATCCAATCCTGGGTCTCGAACAGTGATTCGATTGATGATAAAGAAAGAGAATTCTTGATTCAGTTCTCCACCTTAACGACAGAAAAAAGGATTGATCAAATTCTATTGAGTCTGACTCATAGTGATCATTTATCAAAGAATGACTCTGGTTATCAAATGATTGAACAACCGGGAGTAATTTACTTACGATACTTAGTTGACATTCATAAAAAGTATCTAATGAATTATGAGTTCAATACATCCTGTTTAGCAGAAAGACGGACATTCCTTGCTCATTATCAGACAATCACTTATTCACAAACCTCGTGTGGGGCTAATAGTTTTCATTTCCCATCTCATGGAAAACCCTTTTCGCTCCGCTTATTAGCCCTCCCCCCCTCTAGGGGTATTTTAGTGATAGGTTCTATAGGAACTGGACGATCCTATTTGGTCAAATACCTAGCGACAAACTCCTATCTTCCTTTCGTTACAGTATTTCTGAACAAGTTGCTGGATAAGAAGCCTAAGGGTTTTCTTATTGATGATAGTGACGATATTGATGATAGTGACGAT
>NW_026124117.1:10000-25000 GCF_025177605.1 Cucumis melo
ACATGAAGAGGAAATTGAGCAGATTTAGCAACTGCACCTGCAAATAATAGGACGGCGCACAAAGTAACAAATAATAAATTAACCTCATTATTATCAATCAAGTTATTGAATATTTTAAATAAATCCCGAAATTCAAAACTCCCCGTTGTCCAATAAAGACCTAAAATTCCTAATAATAAACCAAAATCCCCTACGCGATTAGTTACAAATGCCTTTTGACAAGCATTCGCCGCAGTAGGTCGAGTGAACCAAAAACCTATTAATAGATAAGAACACATTCCAACCAATTCCCAAAAAATATAAATTTGGATCAAATTCGAACTAGTAACTAATCCCAACATTGACGTATTGAACAAACTCATATACGCAAAAAATCTCAAATATCCTTGATCATGAGACATATAATTGTCACTATAAATAAGAACCATAATTCCAACAGTCGTGATTAATATTGCCATAATACAAGTAAGTGGATCGATCAAGTAGCCCAACTCTAAAGAAAAATCATTATTGATAGTCCAAGACCATACATATTGATAGATATAACTAGTATTTATTTGATCAATAGACAGATAAACTGCAAAAATCATAACTATACTTAACAATAAAATACTCGGAAAAGACCACATACGTCGAAGGTTTTTGGTTGCCGTCGGAAAAAGTAGAAGGCCCACTCCTATTAAGATAGGAATTGGAAGTGAGATGAACGGTATGATCCATGAATATTGATATGTATATTCCATAAAAAAGTATATTAAATTCCTAATTAATTTTTCTGATTCACCAGCTCTTATCTCTTTTCAAAAGGATCAGTTAATAACAAATTTAAATATCCAAAACGGAAATAGAATTTTATTTTTCTATTCTTAATTTTTTGCCAAATACTTCAAATATTTCAAGTCACGAAGTTACAATTGTTCAAATAAGATGAGATGATCCATTGAAACTATTAATGAACACACCCATTACTTTTAAGTAAAATTTTTTGACAATATAGAAACTGCAAATTTTCTTTATTATTTAGTATGCATTACAAAAATTCCCCGCTCTAGAGCAAGAAAGAATAATTAGACCAAAAACACTATTTTATTTTGGTATCAATCATAAAAGACAGTCTACAAGTTGATCCAGTAAAATAAGACTTCTTTGTATTAAATTCTACGAATCATTAAACAATTTTTTTTTGACAAAATAACATTATATATATATTGTTTTTTCTTTGTTTCTAATCTAATAATTTCGAATTTTCGATAGCTATATTAGGAGTATACTATAATTTCAATAATAAATGGATAATAAATAGTAAAGAACAATTCATTTTGAACAATAGATGTCTTTCACATCCAACTATAGTAATGAATAATCAATTATAATTTTGTAATGGCAGTTCCAAAAAAGCGCACTTCTATATCAAAAAAACGGATTCGGAAAAATATTTGGAAAAGCAAAGGGCGTCGGGCAGCGTTGAAAGCTTTTTCGCTAGCAAAATCTCTTTCAACGGGTAATTCCCAAAGTTTTTTGGGGGACAAATCAAATAAATACTGAAAGATTGGAATAATCTGAATTGGTTTGACTCAAAAAACAGCCTAGTAAAAGTTCGTTTATAATTTTTATATTTTATATATATATTTTTTATATATTAAATATAAATTTTTTTTTATCAAAGCAATTAGTGTAATTTTCCTAATGTTTTGAGCGGATAAATATGAAATTCTTTTTCCTTTTTGTAGGCTATGTAAAAAAAAATAATAAATCGTTTGTTTACTCAATTAAAAAATGGAAAATGGTACTTTTTTGTTCAAAGAATAAAAAAGGTTGACCTTTCTTTTTCATATCTTTGTTTTATCATTTTCGAGATGGGGAAAATATGAATCCCCATCGCCCCACTAAACCAAAAAGTTTTTGTTGATTTTTGATTTTATTATCTATTTTCGATATTATATATAATATCGAAATATAGAAGAGCAAATAGTAAACTGAAACTCTTTATTAAAAATTTAATAAGACATTGAAACGATGACATTAGTTGATTAAGTTAAAACCTTCTTTTTGAATTCTATGAACCCTTACCTTATTTCTTTTCTCGAAATCATTATTACTATTATAGATATAGAATATATCTCGCCGAATACATAATGAAATTGGTTTGCAAAATCCTATAAAATAAAACTATTATTAAAAAAATAAAACTATTATTAAATGAAGAAAATTGACACCTTAAATTCTTATTGAAATAAATGAAATCGGATAAGATTTTTATTGGAAACGCTCAAATCTCCTATTTTTTTCCCTTTAATGAAATTATCATTTAAAGATAAAGAGTTTTTTATCCACGATAAATATTTTGTAAAAAATATTCCATTTAATTGCAAATTCATTCTATTTTTTTCAATCTCGACGATTGAATAATAATAGGTTATTATGATTTCGAGAAAGCCGCTATGGTGAAATCGGTAGACACGCTGCTCTTAGGAAGCAGTGCTAGAGCATCTCGGTTCGAGTCCGAGTGGCGGCATGCCATTTTTTTTTTATAAAAAAAAGTTCTATAATAGAATTAATAATTCAAGTCCCAGATATTAATTCAAATAATTGAATTGCGGGACCTTTAAATTTATTTTTTTATGATATTTTTAACTTTCGAGCATATATTAACTCATATATCTTTTTCGGTCATTTCAATTGTCATTACAATTCAGTTAATAACCTTATTAATCAATGAAACCGTAGGACTCTATGTTTCGTCAGAAAAGGGCATGATAGTTACTTTTTTCTGTATAACAGGATTATTAGTTACTCGTTGGATTTATTTGAGGCATTTACCATTAAGTGATTTATATGAATCATTACTATTTCTTTCATGGGCTTTATCCATTATTCATCTATTTGCTTATTTAAAAAAATATAAAAACCATTTAAGTGTAAGCGCAATAACCGCGCCAAGTACTATTTTTACACAAGGTTTTGCTACTTCAGGTTTTTTAACTGAAATGCATCAATCCCCACTATTAGTTCCCGCTCTCCAATCTCATTGGTTAATGATGCACGTAAGTATGATGGTATTAGGTTATGCAGCTCTTTTATGTGGATCATTATTTTCAGTAGCTCTTATAGTGATTACATTTCAAAAAGCTATAAGAATTTTTGGTAAAAACAATAATTTATTAAATGCGTTATTTTCCTTTGATGAGATCCAATACATCAACGAAGGGAACTATTTTGTAAGAAACACTTCCTTTTTTTCTTCGAAGAATTATTATAAGTCTCAACTGATTCAACAATTAGATCATTGGAGTTATCGTATTATTAGTCTAGGGTTTATCTTTTTAAGCATAGGTATTCTTTCAGGGGCAGTATGGGCTAATGAGACATGGGGATCGTATTGGAATTGGGACCCAAAGGAAACTTGGGCATTTATTACTTGGACGATATTTGCAATTTATTTACATACGCGAACAAATAAAAATTTTGAAGGTGTAAATTCCGCAATTGTGGCCTCTATGGGTTTTCTTATAATTTGGATATGCTATTTTGGGGTCAATCTATTAGGGATAGGGCTACATAGTTATGGTTCATTTACATTAACATCTAATTGAATTCATTCAAGAAAGGGCCTGACGAACACAAACATGGAGGGGTATAGATAAGAAAATTGTGTGTAAGACATCGAGAACCCTTTGAATCACTACATTACTTGATTCAAATGGTTCTCACAAAAGCCAAATGTATGAGGAAGTCCAATTCATTTTTTTATTTAACTTAAGAAAAAAGACTTCTTTTTTTTATTGTGCAACGAATGATTAAAAAAAATTATTATAGTATTGCTGTTTCATTTTTTTATGAAAACTATCTAGCAAAATAATTAGATAAAATAGCTTCGACCTTGTCAACTGATAGTGAGAAAACAAAATCTGGATAAATACCAATACCTATGACAGGTATAAGGATAGAGATCGCAACAAACAACTCTCGTGGTCCCGAATCAAAAAAATAAGAATTTTTAGCATTAAAAAGCTTGTATCCATAGAACATCTGGCGTAACATAGATAATAAATAAATGGGAGTTAATATAATTCCAATTGCCATTACCAAAGTAATTACTATTTTTGCCATTAAAAGATATTTTTGGCTAGTAATTATTCCAAAAAAGACTATTAATTCTGCAACAAAACCGCTCATACCAGGCAATGCAAGGGAAGCCATCGATAAGATACTGAAAGTCATAAATATTTTTGGAATTGGGATAGCCAGTCCTCCCATTTCATCGAGATAAACCAGACGTATTCTATCATAACTTGTTCCTGCCAAGAAAAAAAGTGCAGCGCCAATAAATCCATGAGAGATTATTTGTAAAATAGCTCCATTCAGTCCCGTATCGCTTATAGAACCAATTCCTATAATTATGAAACCCATATGAGAGACGGAGGAATAAGCTATTCTTTTTTTTAAATTGCGTTGACCCGAAGATGTTGAAGCTGCATAGATTATTTGAATTATGCCTAATATGATCAACCAGGGTGAAAAGATAGAATGGGCGTGGGGTAATAATTCCATATTGATCCGAACCAATCCATATGCTCCCATTTTTAATAAGATTCCGGCTAGAAGCATACAAGTACTGTAATGTGCCTCTCCGTGGGTATCTGGTAACCATGTATGTAAGGGTATAATCGGTGATTTGACAGCAAAAGCAATAAGAAATCCGATATAGAATAGTATTTCTAGTGCTATAGGATACGATTGATTAGCTGATGTTTCAAAATTTAAAGTTGGTTCATTAGAACCATATAAACCGATACCCAGAACTCCCATTAACAAAAAAATGGAACCTCCCGCAGTGTACAAAATAAACTTTGTAGCTGAATACAACCGTTTCTTTCCGCCCCACATCGATAGAAGTAGATAAACGGGAATTAATTCTAACTCCCACATGATAAAAAAGAGTAAGAGGTCTCGAGCAGAAAATGATCCTATTTGACCACTATACATTGCTAACATTAGAAAATGGAATAATCGGGAATCTCGAGTAACTGGCCAAGCCGCTAAAGTAGCTAAAGTGGTGATAAACCCCGTCAGTAAAATGGGTCCTATGGAAAGTCCATCGATTCCCAATCTCCAGTAAAAATCCAAAAAAGGGATCCATTTATAATCCTCCATCAATTGGATTAATGGATCGTCTAATTCGAAATGATAACAAAACGCATAGGTTGTTAGAAGCAGCTCGAGTACACAGATACATATAGTATACCATCTCATTACTTTATTTCCTCTATGAGGGAAAAAGAAAAGTAATAAACCCGCAAATATTGGAAAAACTACAACTGTTGTTAACCAAGGAAAATAATTCGTAGTAAAAACAAGATACACTTGGACTAAAAAAACCCATGTTCGAAAATAAAATAAAAAAAAATATATATATGTATATTTATTTTCGAGCACGAGTTTTTGTCGGTAAAAAAGAAATCAAATGTATTCAAGGGGGCTTTTAGAGAACGTATCAATAAGCTAGACCCATGCTTCGAGTTGTTTCATGCCATAAATAAACGCGAACACTCAAAAAATCTGTCGGACAGGCAGATTCACATCTCTTACAACCAACACAGTCTTCCGTTCGTGGAGCCGAAGCTATTTGCTTAGCTTTACATCCGCCCCAAGGTATCATTTCTAATACATCTGTGGGGCAAGCTCGGACACATTGAGTACACCCTATACATGTATCATAAATCTTTACTGAATGTGACATTGGATCTATAATTTTTTTTTAAGACTATAAATTTTCGATCGAGTAAATTTGTAAATGAATTATATATTTAGATACCAGATGAGTCAATAATTTATCAGAATTTTGATAATCAATCTACTTTCAGATTAACTCATGCGATAGGGCCAAGATACTTTGATTTTTTACGTTTTCGCAAACATTATCATGGATTACGTATGATACATATAATTTTACTTGATGAATATCATAATTTATCTCATAAATAAATATTACTTATTCAACAAATTCGATTGATTGATACGAGTGGATTTTCTGTTACGATAAATTGACGAAAGAATAGCTGGGCCAATAGCTGCTTCAGCGGCTGCAATAGCTATAACAAAAATTGAGAAAATATTCCCTTTTAATTGGCGACTATCAAAAAAATCAGAAAATGTTACGAAATTCATATTAACTGCATTCAGTATAAGCTCAAGACACATAAGGGCCCTAACCATATTTCGGCTTGTGATCAATCCATAGATACCGATAGAAAATAAATAGGCACTTATAATAAGTACATGTTCGAGCATGATTGACCAACTCCTTATCAATTCCGATTCATTTCAATATGAACAAAAATGTAATAGATTCAATTCAATTGACAAAAAAAAAGTACAGAACAAGAGAATATATTCGTAATCGATCGAATAAAAGAATTTTGAGTTTAGACCAAAAAATCTTCAAATAGAATTGAAGGGGAATGTGTGTGATAACATACAACAAAGTTTAAATTATGCTATTTCTAACTAAAGATTTATTACTGGCGAGCCACGGAAATTGCGCCGATCAAAGCAGCTAAAAGAATGATCGAAATGAGTTCAAATGGAAGAAAAAAATATGTTGATAAATAAATTCCAATTTGTTGACTATTACTTATTAAATCTTGCTCTAGAATCTGATTTGATCTTGTAGTCCAAATAATCCCATACCATGACGTATCTACAATAGTAGTCATTAGTGAAACAAAAATACTTGTACAAACCAGAAAAGTAACTCCATTCCCAACGGTCCAAAGATTAAAATCTTTGGAATATTCTGAACCCTTCATGAACATCACAGCAAATATGATTAAAACATTTATAGCTCCCACGTAAATAAGGAGTTGCGCAGCAGCTACAAACTGGGCGTTTGCTAGAATATAGAATAAGGATATAGAAACAAGAACCAGTCCCAACGAAAAAGCAGAATAAATGGAGTTGTTAAATAATAGTACTCCCATACTTCCTAATATAAGACCTGATCCCAACAAGACTACAAGAAAATCATGTATCGGTCCAGGCAAATCCAT
Organism: Cucumis melo; assembly: GCF_025177605.1. Lineage (NCBI taxonomy): Eukaryota > Viridiplantae > Streptophyta > Magnoliopsida > Cucurbitales > Cucurbitaceae > Cucumis > Cucumis melo. The sequence goes on from NW_026124117.1 coordinate 17,050, forward strand.
TATATGTAGTAAAAAAAGAGATAAATAAATCTAAATGTTTTTCATGACCTTATTGATCTGACCAGGAAAAAAAATGTATAATCAATTCCTAATTAAATATTAAGGGGTGTGAATTAATGTAGGTACAGTTATTCTATTAATCTTAGTCTTGATCTGAAAGAGTAAAGTAGATTGAAACTATATATTTCGAAATATATAGTTTCAATCTAAATTAAGCTACAATTCTCATGAATCAATAGTTTGGATTTGTAGGTAGTGACCAAACAAACAAAACGAAAGAAACCTCATGTCTTTAGATCAAAACAGAACCTTAGTAATTGTAAATTACTCTTTAATCAACAGATTGACTTATTTTAGACTTCAATTTGAGGCGAATTCGAATTCAAAATTGTTCTAATTGTATAATCATCAACTACTGACATTGGTAAACGACCCAAAGAAATTTGATTATAATTCAATTCGTGACGATCATAAGTAGAAAGTTCATATTCTTCAGTCATTGATAAACAATTTGTTGGACAATATTCAACGCAGTTACCACAAAATATACAGATCCCGAAATCAATACTGTAATTAAGCAATCGTTTCTTTCGAATATCCGTTTCCAATTTCCAATCAACAACGGGGAGATCTATAGGACATACACGAACACATACTTCACAAGCAATGCATTTATCGAATTCAAAATGGATTCGACCACGGAAACGCTCCGATGCTATTAATTTTTCGTAAGGATATTGAATAGTTACAGGCAAACGATTTGCATGGGATAAAGTAATCATGAAACCCTGACCAATGTACCTTGCAGCTCGTACTGTTTGTTGACCATAATTCATGAACCCAGTTACCATAGGGAACATATTATAATATCTCTAAAGAATTTTATGTTTGTTTCTTTCTCTTGTTTGAGCAAGTCGTGAATATAGAATATGGTATTCCTTTACAATGAAAAGAGTTGAAAAGATGTTGTTAATAATAGATTACCGAGAGATATAGGTAAAAGAAATTTCCATCCAAGATTTAATAGTTGATCTATTCTTAGTCGGGGTAAAGTCCATCTTGTTGCTATAGAAATGAACAAGAACAAATAAGTTTTCGCTAATGTAATAAAGATACTAATTGTCATTCCAAAGACTTCATACACTTTATTTATTTCAAATAGTTCATAACCTAATATGTATGGAATAGAGATATCCCAACCACCCAAGTAAAGAACAGTTACAAATAACGAAGAAACTAATAGATTTAGATAGGAAGCAACATAAAATAAACCAAATTTTATACCTGAATACTCAGTTTGATAACCCGCTACTAATTCTTCTTCTGCTTCTGGTAAATCAAAAGGTAATCTCTCGCATTCTGCTAAGGAAGAAATTAGAAAAATAACAAACCCTATAGGTTGACGCCACAAATTCCAACCCCAAAAACCATATTTTGATTGAGCCTCAACTATATCAACGGTACTAGAACTGTTAGATAATTATAGTCGGTAATAACATCACTGTTCTCATCGCTATTACAGAACCGTACATGAGATTTTCACCTCATACGGCTCCTTGAGGGCCTTAAATAAATCTAAGGAGCGTATCGGGATTATTTATCTTGTCTTGCTATGTTTTTTTTGTAGAATACTATAAGATAAAAATATACTATAAGATAAAAATCTATCGTGTGTCCCCAAATTAACCCAATAGAATTCTGTCTGTTATAATAATAAAGAAAAAGGTTACTTCTGAATTGATCTCATCCTTTAAAAAAAATTCTTTGTTGAGTAATAACTTAATTCTTTACTAAAATACTATTTATTATAAATATCAATAACCCATTGTTTTCAATTACGAAAAAAAAATTGGCTATTCCATTAGTTCATGAATTCGGACATGAATTCTATCTCTATGAATAGGGAGATAGGAAAGAAATGCATATAGTAATGGAGATAAGAAACAATAAAAAATATCTCTTTTTTTTTTTTTTTTGTAATTGGATTCTTTCCATTTTTTTTCGTTCCTATTCTTCTTTCTGAGAAAAAGGGTACTTACTCAATAAGGGATTATTTCGTTTCCGATAGTCATTTATTTAATGGGTGGATAGGCGTATACTCTGGATCGGAATCGTGGGGAGTACTGCCTGATCATTTCTACAAACTTAAAGCCCCAATTCGTATTCTTTTTATATTATGCATTTTGCAAAAATGTCCTTCTCTCTCTTTTGGTTTTGGATAATTTTGAAAATCTCCATTACTAATCCTTTGTATATCTTGGTGTTTCTAACCATCCACTCATTTTTGCTCAATCGGCTGTGTTATGGTAATACACATATGGTAGTACATAAAAATAATAGTGAAAACTCAATCCGGTTGATCTTTTGAGTCCGCTTCAAGACAGGATAACTAGTGACCCAATCTTGGGGCTCTCTTGCGCCTATATTTTTTTCTGCTTAACTCTTATACATAGAAAATGAGACTTAATATTTTGACTGCTAATTTTTATTTATATAAGCTGTTTTCTTTCACTCATATAACTATCTGATTTAGTTCATTAATCCGAATAATAAATATAAAAATGAGGATATCTATTCAATGCATTTCAACCCTTTTCTCGAAAAAAAGTGGGAGAAGTTTATGTCTCAACGAATCACACGTAGAGATATTGATAATACACATAGAGTTAATGGTATTTCATAACTAATTGATTGAGCAGCAGCTCGTAGACCACCTAAGAAGGAATATTTATTATTGGATCCATATCCTGACATAAGAAGTCCGATGGGAGCAACACTTGAAATGGCAATCCATAAAAAAACACCGATAGGTAGATCGGCTAAAACAAGGCGATAACCAAAAGGAATTACTGAATAGCTTAGTAAAATTGATATGACTGCTATCGATGGTCCCATACTGAATAAGCGAGTATCACCTCTAGATGGAAGCAGATTTTCTTTAAAAAGTAGTTTTGTACCATCTGCTAAAGCTTGAAGAACTCCCAAAGGACCAGCATATTCAGGTCCAATCCGTTGTTGTATTCCTGCGGATATTTCTCTTTCTAACCATACAATTACTAGTACGCCTATTGTGATTCCCAATACAGTAGTCAAAATAGGGACAAGTACCCATAGAATTCCATAGAATTCTTTTAAGAATTCCAATCTCGAAAAAGAATTGATATCTTGGACTTGTGATGTATCAATTATCATTTTAACGATCAACTTCTCCCATAATGATATCTATGCTACCTAGTATTGTCATAATATCAGCCAATTTCATTCTTTTAACTAACTGAGGAAGAATTTGCAAATTGATAAAACCCGGCGGGCGAATTTTCCACCTCCAAGGAAAACCACCCTGATCCCCTATCAAAAAAATGCCCAATTCTCCTTTGGGGGCTTCGACTCTCACATAAAGTTCTTGTTTCGCCAATTCAAAAGTTGGCGAAGGTTTTTTACTAATGAATCGATAGTCAAAGTCATTCCATTCCGGAGACCTTGCTCGATCAAAAGATCGTATTTCTAAATTTTCATAAGGTCCCCCTGGAATTCCTTCCAAAGCTTGTTGAATAATTTTTACGGATTCCGTCATCTCAGCAAGTCTGACTAAATAACGAGCTAATGAATCGCCTTCTTTTTGCCACTGAACTTCCCAATCAAATTCGTCATAACACTCATAACGATCAACTTTACGAAGATCCCATGGTATTCCGGAAGCTCGTAGCATTGGTCCTGATAACCCCCAATTTATGACCTCTTCTCTCCAGAAATAATACCTACTCCCTCAACTCGTTCTAAAAAAATAGGATTTTGTGTAATAAGTTTTTGATATTCAGCAACCGCTGTCAAAAAATAATCGCAGAAATCCAAACATTTATCTATCCATCCATGAGGTAGATCAGCCGCGACTCCCCCGATACGAAAAAAATTATGCATCATTCTCATACCGGTGGCTGCTTCGAATAGATCATATACTAATTCTCGTTCTCTGAAAATATAGAAGAAGGGAGTCTGTGCGCCAATATCCGCCATAAAAGGGCCAAGCCATAACAGATGAGAAGCTATACGACTCAACTCCAACATAATTACTCTGATATAGCTAGCTCTTTTGGGGACTTGAATATTTCCCAACTGTTCTGGACCATTTACGGTTATTGCTTCTGTAAACATAGTAGCTAAATAATCCCAACGTGTTACATAAGGTAGATATTGTATAATTGTTCGGTTTTCTGCAATTTTTTCCATCCCTCTGTGTAAATAACCCAATATTGGTTCACAGTCAATAACATCTTCACCATCCAAAGTAAGGATGAGTCGAAGAACACCGTGCATTGAGGGGTGGTGAGGTCCCATATTGACTATCATGAGGTCTTTTCTTGTAGCCGGTCCATTCATAAGTTTTTCCTCGATTCATCTTTCCATGAATTGCTGAAAATTAAAATAAGTTCATAAAAATGCAAGATCTAATAAATCAAATAATTAAAAATTACTTTTTAAATTACTGAGTTTTTGACTCCCGAATATCCAATTGATTAATTAATTCTTTATAACGCATTTTATTTTTCTTTGATAAATAAGAAAGTAATCGTTGGCGTTTTCCGAGAATTTTACGTAGACCTCTTTGAGATAAATAGTCTTTTTTGTGCAATTCCAAATGTGAAGTAAGTCTTCGTATCTTATTGGTGAAACTGACTACTTGAAATTCAACAGATCCTCCATTTTCTTTTTTTTCTTCTTGCGAAATAACTGAGCTGAATGAATTTTTTACCATAAAATTAAATCTCCTTAGCCTTCTTTTTTTTTATAAATTATTATTGATCAGTAATAATAATGTTACTCGTTTTAATTTGATATACACAATAATCTTACTTTGATTAAGAATTTCTATTCTTTTTTTTTTTAATAAAATCTAGCAATCCCTTTTTTGAAAATTTCAGATAGGTATACAAAAGTCTGGTATATTTTTGCATGCACAAAAAATATTTAGACTGCAATTTTCAATTTAAAATGAAATAAGAATATTTTCTTGATTCATTTCTAAATCTAATAGATACGTCATTAAATTCAATTAATATCATCTATCAGAATCTAAGAGAGTGCCATATGTGTATTTCTTTGTCTTCATATACCATATAAGGTACGGGCAATATAGGAAAAATGTAGCATTAACTAATTTGCAATTGTGGATACATATGGATCCTTAGCATACTAAAACGACTGCTATTATTGGTATCAAACCAATACCGATTCATACAAGCTAAATCTTCTAATCGATAATTGGGCCAAAGAAAGAACTTTAATTTTTTTAGTTGATTTTGATATCTATCAAGATGTTTGCTTGTTTTATCTAAAACTTGATCATCTGTTTTCACCTTATTTCCATTGTAAAATGCTGTATTTCTCTGGATATCATTTTTATTCCCAGAATTGAAACAAATTAGAATTCTAAACTCTCTACGACCTCTAGGGGATAAGATATTTTCCGGAACAAGCAAATCATAATAATTGCTGGTTCTATTTTCAGTCATTTTTTGAGGTATTGCAATGGATTCAGCAAAACTCCTCTTATAAGGATAGCCTTTTTCTTGATATTTTTGATTAAATTGGTACTTATTCTTATGAACTAATGAAATACCTATGGTTTGAGACATAATAAATTTTCCATCATTTTTTACAGACAGACGAATGGGTTCTATAATAAGTATTCCAGTTCTAATTAATTCTGAAAGAATCAAGCCCTTCGAAGATAGCAGAATATCCAGACTCAGGTTGCCATTTTGAATAGAGGATATATAAATTTGTTTGGGATCTAGCAGTCTAACCAGGAGACAACATATTTTGATGTTATTGAAAATTTTTTTATTTACGTATGCCGAACCATCCCATCTGCATTGAACACGAAAATATTTTTTTAGTAACAACTCAAACTCCTTGCTCATCTTTTTCGCGTATTGGTTTTGATTTATACGTTTTCTCCTATCTGCTACCGCAGAATCTTCTTGAAGATTTTTTTTGTGGTTTGAGTGAACTGAGTCAAGATCCTCTTTGGCCACAGATTCCTTTTCTGCTTTATTTCCATTTTCTAATTCAAAAGTTTTTTCCTTCGCTGATAGAAAAAGAGATCCTTTTTTCTTTTCAATGAGTTTTTTTTTTTTTACTAAAAATTTCATTTCCATTCAATTTTTTTTCATTTCCATTCAAATTAAAAAGAAGTGATTTGATTGGTATCAGCCATGGATTAATCTTATATGCATTATAAAGTATCAAAAATTCTGGAAAGACCCACCCACGTTTCAAATTCGATCTGGAACCACTTAGTATTTCTTCATTCATTCTCATCCAATCAAAAAAAGTTTGTTTTTTTTTGTTGGATCGGTTGCTTTTTTTATCTTGATTAATTGTCAGATAAAACAAATGTTTCTTATTTATTTTTTTAATTAGTTGAAAATGATTAACCCCAGTTTTAGTATTTTTTTTACTGTTCGTGTCAGCCTCAATATGGATCCAGGATCGAATATCGACCTTATTTTTAATAGAAAAATGCAGCATTCTCCAATCAAAATATTTTCTATCCATAGTTTTTTCCAGATCTATAATATCATCTTCTCGTAGATAATTATTGATAAGGATATCAGTCAGTATATCAATAAATTTACATTTATCCGTGTTGTACTTATAAGAACTTTCTTGATTATTTTTTACTTCTACTGGTAATTCAACAATATATGAATCTTTATTATCTTCATAATTAATAGATTTATATGATAAACAATCATATATATATTTTTTTATTTTCTTATCTTTTTTATTCGGTAATGAGTCGTCTATTTCAAAATGATTTTGTTTTTTGTAAGCAATTAATCGGTTTTTTTCATCTGAAAAACATTGGTTAAAATCTTTATTTTTACGATCTTGCTTAACTCTATTTCGCCATTTTTGGGGGAGTAATTTTGACCATCTAATCGGATATAAATCCAAGTTATAATGACCCCTTAACCAGTTTTTCCATTGATTTCTCATTCCAGAATTTTCAAGATTATTTTGTTTTAGGTCGGAATGTAATATTTCGTGTGCTCCAACAACTTCAACAAAATAATCCTCTATTTCATTCTTAAGAAAACGAGATGTTCCGTGATATTGAAAGACAGGTCTTAACTTAGATAAATTAATAATTTGTGTTTGTGATAATTTGTAAAATAAATATGCTTGCGACAAGTATGATAAGTCCAAAAAGATCTTTCCATTCTTATTAGTAATATTGGAAAGTGACTTTTTGATAGTTGAAATAAAGTCAATTATACTTTGATTTGTTTTATCAATTCTTTCTTGATTTGATTCATTATTGAAAATGGATTTAGTAAATTTTTTTTTTATTGATTCAATAAAAAGTTGGCCATTCCTCGGCATATTAATCATACGTTGAAAACATATACATAGATATTTTTCAACAAAAAAATTTAGAAAATGATGCGATTTACGAATTAATCGTACATTTCTTTTTTTTAATATCTTTAAAATATTTTTCTGAGATTCAAATATTTTATCATCATAACTTATTTTGTTAGGACTAATTTCTGTATTTAGCAACTCTTGTTTCGTGTCTTTTCTAATTTTTTCAATTTTTTTTAGTATGGTGTTTGTTCTATCAGTCAAATCTTTCATTTTTTTTTCTCTCAATGAAAAATTTGTCCAATCCATAGAACTAATTACAATGGACGAGTCTTGGATCATTCGATTACTTATTATCGAATTTTTTTCGTTTTTAGCTTGATTCAACTTGTATATTTCTTTCAATTGAAATAATGGAATTGGGGTTCTTTGTAAAAGTGCTTTTATTCCTTCTTTTATCTTTATAAATAAAATGTTTTCGGTGACCTCTTTTTTTTTTTCTTTTGAAAAATTTATAATTTCTTTGAAAATTTTTATAAACAACTTTGTTCTTAAAAGTCTTCCAATACACATCTTTGTC
>NW_026124117.1:55000-60257 GCF_025177605.1 Cucumis melo
AATAACCATCAACTATAACCCCAAAAGAACCAGATTCCGTAAACACCATAGAGGAAGAATGAAAGGAATATCTTATCGAGGCAATAGTATTTGCTTCGGGAGATACGCTATTCAGGCACTTGAACCCGCTTGGATCACATCGAGACAAATCGAAGCCGGACGAAGGGCAATGACACGAAATGCACGACGCGGTGGAAAAATATGGGTACGTATATTTCCGGACAAACCCGTTACACTAAGACCCACAGAAACACGTATGGGTTCAGGGAAAGGATCCCCCGAATATTGGGTAGCTGTTGTTAAACCAGGTAGAATACTTTATGAAATGAGTGGAGTAGCCGAAAATATAGCCAGAAAAGCTATTTCAATAGCGGCATCCAAAATGCCTATACGAACCCAATTCATTACTTCGGGATAGAAATGTAGAATCAAAGGAAAGCGATCTTTGTTTAAGATGAAAAAAAAACAATTGCAGATTTATTTTTTTTTTTTTTGAAAAACAATATTTCTTTTTTTTTTTTTTTACTTCGCCCTTTGCATTGAAAGAAAAGATTCCAAAATAATATGATTCAACCTCAAACCCTTTTGAATGTAGCAGATAACAGCGGAGCCCGAGAATTGATGTGTATTCGAATCATAGGGGCTAGTAATCGACGATATGCTCATATTGGTGACGTTATTGTTGCTGTAATCAAGAAAGCCGTCCCAAATACACCTCTAGAAAGATCAGAAGTGATCAGAGCTGTAATTGTACGTACTTGTAAAGAACTCAAACGAGAAAATGGTATGATAATACGATATGATGACAATGCTGCGGTTGTTATTGATCAAGAAGGAAATCCAAAAGGAACTCGAATTTTTGGTGCGATTGCCCGAGAATTGAGACAGTTAAATTTCACTAAAATAATTTCATTAGCACCTGAAGTATTATAAAATGAGACAGACCGTGAGATAGTTATACTATTTGAATGAAATTAATTAGTAGATTGTGTATCACGTATATACCTTTTAAAATTCATAACTATTTAATAAAAAAGAATGTTGATTAGATCAAAAATTTAAGTAACCAATAATTTTCGTTTATCATGGGTAAGGACACTATTGCTAACATAATAACCTCTATTCGCAATGCTGACATGAATAGAAAAGGAATGGTTCGAATACCATCTACTAACATCACCGAAAACATTGTTAAAATACTTTTACGAGAAGGTTTTATTGAAAACGTAAGGAAACATCGGGAAAGCAACAAGGATTTTTGGGTTTTAACCCTACGACATAGAAGAAATAGGAAAGGACCATATAAAACGATTTTAAATTTAAAACGGATCAGTCGACCTGGTCTCCGAATATATTCTAACTATCAAAAAATTCCTAGAATTTTAGGCGGAATGGGCATTGTAATTCTGTCTACTTCTCGGGGTATAATGACAGACCGAGAAGCTCGACTACAGGGAATCGGCGGCGAAATTTTGTGTTATATATGGTAATCTTTATGATATTCGAATTATACACAGAACTTCCCTATTTGTAAAAAAAAAAAAAAAAAGAAAAGAGGTGGGTTTATAGTTTATAATACGACTCCCCCTTGATTAATTGATACTTTGAAGGGTGTTTCGTCTGGAATGAAAGAGCAAAAAAGGATTTCTGAAGGTTTAATTACTGAATCACTTACCAATGATATGTTTTGGGTTTGTTTAGATAATGAGGATCCAATTCTAGGTTACGTTTCAGGAAGGATTCAACATAGTTTTATCCATATACTAGGTAATAGAGAGTCAAAATTTCAGTAAGTTGTTACGATTCAACCAGGACCAGAAGGCGTATAATTTATAGACTACGAAACAAAGATTCGAATGATTAGGTGAAGTAGTCTTTTCACGTGCAATATTCTTTTTTTTGTAGGGAGATCCAATTCGAAATAGAAAATTTCAAGAAACTTATTTTCTTCCAATAAGTAGATTAAGGTAAGGAATAAAAAATATGAAAATAAGGGCCTCCATTCGGAAAATTTGTGAAAAATGTCGCCTGATCCGTAGGCGGAGACGAATTATGGTAATTTGTTCCAATCCGAGACATAAACAAAGACAAGGATAATCTTTATAAAAAAAAGGACCCCTAAAGGCCACCCACAATATATACATAAAAAGAAATTAAAGGATCCGTTTTGACATGAAATGGATATATCCATATATCTCTGACTTAGATTTATGAGATGATAAAATATGGCAAAACCCATACCAAGAATCGGTTCACGTAGAAATGGACGTATTAGCTCACGTAAAAGTACGCGTAGAATACCAAAGGGCGTTATTCATGTTCAAGCAAGTTTCAACAATACAATTGTGACTGTTACAGATGTACGGGGTCGGGTAATTTCTTGGTCCTCCGCCGGTACGTGTGGATTCAAAGGTACAAGAAGAGGGACACCATTTGCCGCCCAAACCGCAGCAGGAAATGCTATTCGGGCAGTAGTGGATCAAGGGATGCAACGAGCCGAAGTTATGATAAAGGGCCCCGGTCTCGGAAGAGATGCAGCATTAAGAGCTATTCGGAGAAGCGGTATACTATTAAGTTTCATACGGGATGTAACCCCTATGCCACATAATGGCTGTAGGCCCCCTAAAAAACGACGTGTGTAAAAATAAACATTGAAGAGAAATTTCAAGAGAAATAAATAATTCAATGATTTTATCAAAAAATATTACTATGGTTCGAGAGAAAATCAGAGTATCGACTCGGACACTAAAGTGGAAGTGTGTTGAATCAAGAGCAGACAGTAAGCGTCTTTATTATGGACGCTTTATTCTGTCTCCACTTATGAAGGGACAAGGGGATACTATAGGCATTGCGATGCGAAAAGCTTTGCTTGGAGAAATAGAGGGAACATGTATCACACGTGCAAAATCTGAAAAAATCCCACATGAATACTCTACCATAGTCGGTATTCAAGAATCAGTACATGAAATTTTAATGAATTTGAAAGAAATTGTATTGAGAAGTAATCTGTATGGAACTCGTGATGCGTCTATTTGTGTCAAGGGTCCTGGATGCGTAACTGCTCAAGACATCATCTTACCACCTTCGGTGGAAATCGTTGATAATACACAGCATATAGCTAACCTAACGGAACCAATTAATTTTTGTATTGAATTAAAGATCGAGAGGAATCGCGGATATCATATACAAACGCCAAATAATTTTCAAGACGCAAGTTATCCTATGGATGCTATATTCATGCCTGTTCGAAATGTTAATCATAGTATTCATTCTTATGTAAATGGGAATGAAAAACAAGAGATACTTTTTCTCGAAATATGGACCAATGGAAGTTTAACTCCTAAAGAAGCACTTCATGAAGCCTCTCGGAATTTGATTGATTTATTTATTCCTTTTTTACATGCGGAAGAAGAAAAAGAAAACTTCCATTTTAAAAATAATAAACAAAAAGTTACTTTACCCCTTTTTACTTTTCATGAGAAATTGGCGAAACTAAGAAAAAAGAAAAAAGAAAGAGCATTAAAATATATTTTTATTGACCAATCAGAATTGCCTCCTAGGATCTATAATTGCCTCAAAAGGTGCAATATACATACATTATTTGACCTTTTGAATAATAGTCCAGACGAACTTATGAAAATCAAACATTTTCGCATAGAAGACGTAAAACATATATTAGACATTCTCGAAATGGAAAAGAATTTTGCATAAATTTGAAATCCATTGGATTTTTGTTGTAAAAAAACTTTATAAAAAAAAAAGACGAAAATGAAGTTTGAATCTTTAACAGAATCCGTATACTCAAAATAAATCAAAAATTTCATTAAATATGTGTATCTAGGGGTAATTCACTTTGAAGCAACTATTCCCTAGATACACACATCGTGATATTTTATTTATTTCACAATTGAATCAATTTAAAAAAGCCCTAAAGTTAGGGATTTATCAATCGGTAATGTTGCTCCAATACCCAACCAAAGAGCTACTGCGGTACCAATCAAAAAGACGGTTGTCGCTACTGGACGACGAAATGGATTTTGGAATTTATTGACATTCTCCAAAAATGGTACAGTTAATAATCCCGCCGGTACGGAAACCATTAAAAGAACACCCAATAACTTATTTGGCACTGTACGAAGTATTTGAAATACGGGAAAGAAATACCATTCCGGCAATATTTCCAAAGGAGTTGCAAATGGATCTGCGGGTTCACCAATCATTGATGGTTCTAGAACCGCTAAGCCCACGTTACATGCAATAGTACCTAGAATGACTACTGGAAAAATATATAAAAGATCATTGGGCCATGCGGGTTCTCCGTAATAATTATGACCCATACCCTTAGCCAATTTAGCTCTTAATACAGGATCATTCAAATCTGGTTTTTTTGTTATTAGGATAGGTGAATTATTATGGATCCATCCCCCGAAAGAACCGGACATGATAATTTTTCATCATCCGGCTCGAGCACAAATCAAACGAACCAACTGGATCCAGAAAAAAAAATCGATATCTTATCCAAGCATATATAAAATAAATGAGTGATTCAATGTAAGAAAAAATTTAGCGGATTCCGTTTTCAAGAGTTACAATTATCCATTGCAAGGAATTAAGTTCGTACAGATAAATGCTCAATACCCAAGTAGGCTTACAAAGTTGATAATGTTCAAGTGCTTTCTGGGTCGTCTCAAACCTTGCGATGGGGCTTTAGCCCCCAAAAATATTGATACTTTTTACATCCAAAGGATTTACTTGTTACTAATAGAGTCTAGCCTATGTTCTTCTTTAGATCCCTTGTTTCACTCCGATAGTATTATAAATCGAGTCAATGCAGAGGAAATGAATGCATTTTCATACTATTAAGTAAGTGAAATAGATAAAACATAATCTGTATTATGGCATATATATCACCTATTCTAATGGATCTTACGGAGCCTGGTCATGCACGACATGGTCAAGTCTGATCATGGAAAAGATTCTCTTCAAGCGAACCAGCCTACCCTCTGTATGGAGCTTTCGCGGTGGTTGGAATAAAGACACATTTTGTTGTGAATCCCAATGTGGCAGATAAAAAGACATATATCTACACGGTCCAATCAATAGTTCAAGTCACACACTCCCATAATCCATTTTCTCTTCGAAGAATTCCCTTCAACTATTATTGAAAAATAACGAATAAAATTTCGTGGAGTTGAAGGGAAATATCCAAATACATGTCTTATTTTTCAATAATCCATATTTGCAGCAATGAAATACT
>NW_026124118.1:0-7500 GCF_025177605.1 Cucumis melo
CCTTTTCCACTCTACTCTCCGAAACCCCCGTTTTTAGAGCGGTATTCGAAATTCTGAGTTCTAGCAACAAAAACATTAATAGTGAGCGAAAACTAATAGTTCACACCGATAAATAAAGGAGAATAAGAGTGAGCTTTTCATAGTTCGCGCTTTCAGTTAGATTGGTCCTCTCTCTTCTCTTGTTCGCCTTGCTGGAGACTGACCTGTCTTTCTCAGACTCTGACACAGCTACTCATGAAAGAAGACTCCTAACCTCTTGAGGGAATGATTTTTCTTCCGAGGACTGGGCCTAGCCCGAAGCCTATTGCAGCTTCTATCCTATCCTTTCCAGCTGACCTGACTTCATAACCGAAAGAAAAGTCTCAAAATCAGTAGTTTCAAGGCGACTCAATTCCATTTAGTTACCTCTCGTTCGCACCTACTTGTTCATGCTTTCTTAATAGTACTTATTCTTTGTCTCTATCTCTATTGGTTAGAGTCCGCACCTTGTTATACAGCGGCTTCGCCTCGCACCAAGTCTGATGATGAGTGATGTTCTTGTCCAAAGACCTCTATTTCTGGAACTCTCTTCCACTTTCTGTAAAGCTTCTTTCGCTTCCTCTCCCTATGATAGATACCCTCTCCCTTGTTGAGTGACTTTTCCTTGACAGTTGAGTGACTTTGTTCCTCTAGAAACTCCAAAGCATTCCCCGACTACTGAAGATGAGACTCCTCGGCCCCTTCTCCTCTTTATGTGACGAATTCCCCGAACCTGGCAGGACCCGACCGGTGGGCTTCGGCTAACCTGTCTGCCTCGGTCCGTCTTGGGTTGGGGAGTCTGATATTAATCTAAGGAATGAATTGAATAAGTTCACATCTTGGAGTTCGGCTCTTCCATTTCTGATCGTGAATATACCATCTTTCTCTTAATCGCTTTTCAAGAAGCTATCTTTCAAGGTCAGCGACTGGCACAACCACGCTCTGTAGGATTTGAACCTACGTTTTCCCACCTTAGAGCGCTTTCAATCAAAGTAGGATAACCTTTGGTGACTCAGACCTTCCCCTGGGATTCCCCCCGAGCCCGATTCTTTGCCTCTTCTCGAGCTTCTTTCCTGGCCTCATCAGTCTGGTGATGTGGGCCAACCCAGTTTCGGAGGAGGTTGCTTTGACAGCTGTCTCACATGTCAGCGCGAAGGACCCATGTAGAACCCCAAAGCTTTACCGAGCAGAAGGCGCGAAGCTACTGTAAAGGAGCGCAAGGCGCAGACCTAGTTTTCTTGTTTTCAATGAAACCCATGAACGTCAAATCAATCAATATAGTTAGCGAAGTCGCTATTTGAGTTTTGATAGCGCATTTGAACCAGGTGAAATGAAATATGACGCCCTACTTCCCCGGAATGAGACTAGGACGGACGCCGCCTCTTCACATCACTATTCATTAAGAAGAGGGGAGGGTATTCAATTTTATAGACTTTCGGGCCTATCTTTGTTTTCGTAAGTCTTTCTAAAAGATTAAGAAGGAAGTACGAGAACTTGAATCAGGGGAATGAGACCGTGCCCTTGCCGCCTCATCAGTAGGTTGACTTGGAACAAGAGACAGAGTTGACGATGGAGGTTGCTTTCGTCGTAGTAGTAGTAGCTGTCTCACCGAAGAATGGATCCCTTTCGGTAAAGAGGTTCAAAGAGACTACTTCTGAATTCTAAACTGAAGAAACTTTCCCTTGATGCGGGGGCCCCACTCCGTATGAATGATTTCTCAAGACTATCTTAATCTTTTAGAAAGACTTTATAAAAGAAAGATACCAAAACAATATTCATGGATTTTTTTAGATAGAAAAATCTTTCTCAAGACTCTCAAAAACAAAGGTATCGTATGGCGCAAAGAATATTGCGAGGAGTTGACAACTGGATTCCATATTAACCTCTTTCTTCAGTAGCTGCTTTTGTTGCTGCTCTTTCTCTTTGGTAACTGAGATACCTTCTTTCATTGATTTCATTGACGGTGGAATATCTATCTCCTCTTTCTTATTTCGTCAGTGGAAAAACTGCTCTCTCATGCAAATAGGAAATGAAAAAGAAAGTCAACCTGCAATTGCGGTCAGTCGAGCTACCTCTTTAACAGGCTCAGGCCCCAATTGAAATAAGGAAGAAGAAAGAGACTCCTTCTACGCGGTCGACCCTACTGATACTGATGAGGCAGCACGGACAAAGTCAAGAGCTACTTTTTCTTTAGGCATTTGGTGTCCTTTCTGCCGGTTAGCGACAGAGCCACCTGGGGGTGAGGAGGTTCAAAGAATATTGAGACTCCCTCATATTAGATTTCGCCTTGTGTTAAGAATGGGGACTTCTTGGTCTTTGCTGGAATTAGGACTGAGATTGCTATGCCTCAATGAGGTTCTAAACGAGAATAACTCCTAGCGCAAAAGAGTAGCCGCTGCGATGCCTATGCAGACCTAGGGTTGAGGAAAGAGAGGTAAGTCGGAAGCAAGGTTCAAAGAATATTGATAGGAGAAATTTCCCTTATCAGCTTTCCCGATCAGACGAGGTGAAGGAGTGTAAGCAACCGCTTTCCCCACTCTGCGGTGTAGAAGAAGAGGCAGTCCCCATCCCAGTCCCAGGGGCCCGTCCAGCTCTTGAACCTTCAGTCTCAGTTGGTGGCGTCCCCGTTCTTCTTTCTTTTCAATATCCTTTTCAATAAAAGAGAAGAAGAACTCTAATTCTTCTAAATCCGGAAGAGATAACTCATATTACATTGAGCCTACGGCAGAAGCACGAATCTTGCATTGAGCCTCCGGACCGTCCGAAGTCCTATTAGTGGATAAACAAGGGTCCAGGTGACGGTCTCATTGAACTTTCTTTCGGCAATGAACCCACGTAGCGGTAAGATTTGCATTCCATTTTAGGAGTGAAAAGAGAGAGAGATCGGAGAATATCAGAATAGGTAAGAAGTCAGAAGTTTCAAGACTATCCTCTTTTATAGAAAGAGTCTTCCAAAGATTACTATCCTGGTAGAGTCGCCAAAAACTGGTGATCTCGAAGAACCGGAAAGAGGACAGATCTAGAATAGCCTTGATTCCATATTCGAGTCGAGTCCGGATAGACTGCCGAGACTTATCTATCCTTCTCTAACCTCTCCTTCTGAATTTCATTGGCCAGCGGGTTCGCCTTATCGGTAGAAGTTCCCTTGCCCTTCGTCTTTCAAGATCATCAAGATTCCACCTTGTCTCATTTGATTATAGGGGGTTCAAGAATCAGAGGAGTAGTTCTTACGTGTACAAAGGTGTGAGGTCCCACGCCACGCTTCCAGCCGGAAAGGAAGGAAGGCTCAAAGCCAGGCTTTAGGATCACTACATATCACTATTCATCCTTGCCTTCTTAACTTAAGTCAGTGTCTGGAAAAGAGCTTTCTTCGCGTATAAGAAGAGGTGAGACGAGTTCAGATCTTTCCGAGGAGACTGGAATGCTTACAAGCCTTATAGATAAGGGAGCAACTAGACTTGAAAGTAATAGATCCCCACCGGTGGGGCAGCCCAGGCTAAGGAAAGGAAGAAAATAGACCCCTGTGTCGAAGACCGGACGTGAAGGACGGACATCACTTCCCCTCACACTCAGCGGGTCAAGTCCTTTCGTTTAGAACGAAATCTATCGGGCTTCAGTAGCGAGACCTGGAACTCCACTTCCCAGATTCAAGGCAAAGGAAAAAGAAGGCTACCTCTTGACTCTATATCTTGTGCAAGGATAGCTGTCCAAAGATTGAAAGCCGAAAGCACTAGCAAAGGCCTAGACATTAATCGTATTCAATAGAAATAGTATGCCACACTTGGTGAGTGAAAAAGAGGAAGAAGGACTTGCCCGCTGGGCAGGACATCCCGGTCAGCACCGAAGAATGGCCTTCCTTGGCGCTCTCTTTTATTGGCCTCAGATTCAAGGGGAAAGGAGACATCCCGGGAAGCCGGAATGAGGCCAAGGCTGGATTCAAGCCTTTTTATCTTTTATCAAGCCTCGAAAATTTTGATCTTTTAGAAAAACTATCACGGGCGGAGGGAGATTTGACGAAATAGAAGAAGAGCAAGCATCATAGAAAATTCATGAGCAGAGCTTGAGATTATTATATATATTTCATTCGCACTTATGAAGGGCTCGACTCCTCTCTTTTAAGTATTCCAAAGAGTCAGAGAGGAGCGAAAGCTTAGAGACTCCCATATTAATGATGACGAAAGACTATCTTAATCTTTTAGAAAGACTTTATAAAAGAATCTTAAGAGAAAGCTCCACAAGATCCCTGCCTTTCTTTTCTTGCCTTGTTCACCCACGGAGCGGTAGTTTGAAAGAAAGTCAGAATCGAGAAAGCGCATTCAAATTTTCAGTGGAAGGCAATATTCTCAAATTAGGGCCCACGTAGCGGTGCCATAAGACAGGCGCAAAGAATTTGCGAGGCGATTAATATAGTCCGAAGGACGGAGAAAGAAAGGCGCAAAGAAAGAAGCTCATTAACTCGAATTCAAGAATCATTCTTCTTTCATAACCTTCTTCATTGGGAATCTACAAGATCCCTGTCCGGAGGATTTATCCGGAGGACTATCCATATTAACCTACGGACCAGAAAGTCAAACTAGAAGTGTGAATTTCTTTTACCTGTCCTAGGCTTGATTCTTGAATTGCAATTAATTAAACTACTTTTTTCCTTCTAAATCTGACTTTTTCGAATCTTGATATATAACGATAATTGAGTGAAAAACATTTCTTTCTCCTCTCTTTCTCCGGACCAGAAACTAGAACTAGAATCAAACAATGTTCATTTCTTTGATAGGCTTTCTTCTTTCATTGCGTTTTCCCGTCTTTTTTCTTGCAAAATGGTCCTTTTTCTCATCTTGATATTTAACGATAATAGAGAAAAAATTCAAGATTTTGAATGAAAAGTTGCTACAAAGAAAGTGGTTTGCTCTCCTTATCAGTCGAGCCCTAGCTTTTTGTTCATTTTCGCTAAGAAAAAGAAGAAATTGAATATGGATAAATCAGTCCCATCAAATCAGTGGAATCAAAAATCAAGGTCCAGGTGACGGGTTCATATTCCATTTCATGAGTCCTAACCTTTGTATCCTAATTAATGAATATGGATTTCTGACTCGTCCGGAGGTTCAGGTTGGGGTAGAGGGCGAAGCCGGGGAGCTTCGAGAACGCTTCGGGTTTCTCTAGGTTACGCGAAGCTCACCGCGTAGTGGGGGCTCTTTCTAGGTTGTACGAAGTTGTACCAACTAGGCTGCAGGTTTGACGGCCGGGTCAGGCCGGGTTGCTTTTTGATCAATTGAATCAAGATTTCGGCCGTAGGATTGTCTTCTACTTTTTCTTTATTTCGTTGTGGCTCGGACGAGACCAATAGGGAATGCAGAATGGGAGTTTTCTCTCCCTACCTTTCTCATACAAAAGACGCAGAATTCTTATATAATAAGGGGAAAGCCGGAAGCCGGTAGACCAGAGCGCTACCGACAACTAGCGAGAGAGGGAGCAGAAAGGTTTTCTGTCAGGTTTCTTTTTCCCGATTCTATCTTTATTTATTAGATGAAGTTACGAGGTTCTGGTATAAGGAACAGCTCCTTTCAGCGAGCTGAGCTTCGGGCGGGATAGGGTCAATGAAATATGAGAAGACGCTCACCTTCGGGTTAGTTCTATGCTGTTGATTAGGTCGCGTTTCAGATAAATTTCATCGTCCGAAGGACTTGTTTATCCATATTAACCGAGGTGCCGTAGGGTTGTCGTTTACTTTTTCTTTATCTCGTTGTGGTTCGGTAGCTTCCCAATAGAATAGGGAATTGGAATGGGAGTAAAGAAAAGATTAGGAAGATGGTTCCTGTTGTCAATGAAAGGAATCTGAGGAGATAGATTTGACTTACTCTTTCCCAAGCACAAAGGGAGGTTCAAAGAATATTGACAAGTCACACCTATGATAATCTCTGAAAGACTGAGAAGTCTCTTTTCATGTCTTTCCATCATTGTAGCGAGGGAAAAAGACAAAGATGGGTCTCAACATTGGCATGTGGCTCTACTGAACAAGAATGCCACTAGGTACAATGCCACAAATCGCATTAGACAAGAATGAAAGGAATGAGAGGGAAGCCAGTGCTGGGTTTCCTTCCATAAGGCGTGGGGATCTCTCTCTTACTACGTCACCAAGGAAGACAAGCAACCCTTCCTTCGTCTGGGGACAGTTCTCCCTAGAACAGATTGACGCAGAGGCACAAGCTAGTACGAGGAAGAAGACGGCCCTCCTAAGCGGAAGGAATAAACCATGCCCGTGGACGTCATCCTTCGGAGACTACGAATACACGAGACGTGGGCCAGCGTCTTAAAGGATCCACAGCTCCAAGGGGTCCTATGGCTAAAGTACAAGATCATACAAGAATGATGGAGGGAATTCCAAAATGAGAAAAGTAAGGAAAGCACTTTAATGGAAAGAATCGCAAGCTACCTCTGGGAGCACGGATGGCAACAGCCTTACGAACCAGAGGACTTGGAAGAGAAATTCCTTCTCGGGTGGCCGTCAACCGGTCCGTGGTAGTTTCATTTCCTATAAAGACAAGGCAACTTTTCGTTTATGGCGAACCAAGTACCCAAAAGACCCTACTCATCCGCATGCTGGAGCAGGCGCGAAGGGTATACACCACTGGCGAAAGGAAGAGAGCGACTACTCGGGAGCGGATTCATTCCATGATCTATGGGTATTGGACGAATTTCAGGACCACGGAGCCGAGAAAACTCTATTCGAGGAAAAGCCGGGAGTTTACCTGAATCATCTTCTGAAACTATTATCTGGCCAAACCTGTAGGCTCGACGCTAAGTATGAAAGAGTTTTCCTAAAGAAAAGAAATGTTCCCATTATTCAAAGAAATAAAGGCAAGGACCTGCCCTATCTTTTTAGGAAGACGGGACCCTGGTCCGAAAGAATCTTCCCCCTCAAATTCCTGTCCCATCTGAAAAGGATCCAAGAGGAAAGGATTGTTGCCACCGCGTAGTGGGGGTGGTGCATACGAAAGAGAGCCGCCATTCGTCAGGCTCAGGGGTTCCCACCAATGGACAATAACTTCTTTCAAGTTCAAGAGTTCTACCTACAGGAAAAGGACTATATAAAGATGGAGACATACCACGTTATTGGACTTGCCCAGATCTTCCTACCAAAGGATGAAATTTCTCCTCCATCAGGATATGGAAAGGAGAGGAAAAGGACCCCATTTACCTCCAGATTTAGAGGGAAATCCTCCTCGAAAGGTGTCAACTCAACCTACTCGCCTGTGCTGTGCTCTAATACCTGTTCCCAGCAGGAGGGCAGCCACACGCAAGCTCAAAGGCACAACTATACAAAGGAGAGAGGGAGGTTCAAAGAATATTGAGGAGATTGAATACAATGGCCCCTCTTTCTGAAAAGAAAGAAAGGGAATACCCCCGGAAGTAATGTTTTAATTAACATTTCAGTCAACTCCTTCTCAATATTCTTTGAGCCTCGAAATCCTAAAATGCAGATTGAAA
>NW_026124118.1:12500-28039 GCF_025177605.1 Cucumis melo
TCATAAAGAAAGCGAAAGGACTGAATGAGAATATTATCAGGAGTGCAATGCAACGAAAGAAATCCATATTAATGAATTAGGCCTATATAAAAGGCGAACTTTCAGTCGCTTTTCACATTCTTTGAGCTCTTTATTCAATGATCTTTGAGCCTCTTTCCCTTTCTTATAATATAATGGAAGAATTCATCATCTATTTATTTGTCTTTGAGTTACTCATGAAACTGAGACTTCCGCTCTCTCCTTTCTGACTAAGACTATCTTGCTTTGGTCGATACAAGGTTCCTACTAATCTTCTTTATGGTCCTAGGAAGTGAAAGAGTTGATTATGATAGAAATTCCCTCCTATTCTACTCACTGATCGTATTCTGACTCAGCTGCAAGGGGGCCCCCGCCCCGATGCCTTCTGTCTCGCTTTCAGTCTCTCATTCCACTGAGAATCAATTCCCTTTTGAAACTGTTCTGAACACAATTCCCTCAACACCCTACTCAATCCGGTCCTATTCTACCGCTACGTGGGATTAGAAAGGAGAAAAGAAGAAAGCCTATCTCCAACTCACTCTTTTCTTCTTCTTCTCTGATCTTAGACCGATCGACCATAATGATCTGAATCGCTTGGTAGCTCGACCGACTCACAAAGGAAAGAGAGGCAGAAGCCGGATCTCCGCAGACTGATTCTTCAATCTCCATCCGTCTATCCTGACTAACTGAACTCAGAAGCTAGGTAAAGTAGTAGGGTGCGGAACCTGGAGAGGCTCTGAGTCTCCTTTGTTGGACTAGCCTAAGGGGAAGATCATTCAAGGGGAATCGCCCAGGATCAAGGGCTCGACCTGATGTAGGGTCTCTCAGTTGCGCAAGTTATCTTCTTCCATTTCTGAATCAAGAAGTAGGATTCTCAGCATCGATAGTCGGACACCTTCACCCTCTTTCAAGACTATATTCACTTTCTTCCATTATAGCCTCCTTCCTTCTTCTTTTATCACTGGCATATTCTATGTATAAGATTACTGACTTGGTCAGCTATCACCTGTTTCAAAGTATCCACCTAACCATGCAGCCTATCTCCCTCGATTCCTCTCTCTCTTAACCTGATGAAGTCAAGTCTCAGTTCCTTTAAGCCCTTCTTGAAGAACCGATCTTGGCTATTTTTTGAAGGTTCGTCCACTTAATTGTCAAGCCTATCGTATTTCACTTATGGGTCTTAGCCGAGGCTTTTTGACCTTTTTATATCGTCAGCACTAAAGTAGAAGGGCGGCCTAACGGCTTGCTGCACTCAAAGCAAGCAGAGTCCAAAATCTCTTAATTGTTGTTAGGTTAATCAGCTTTAGTTCAAGGCCCAACCTCTCGCTCGATCTGGCAGCTCAAGCTCAGTTTCTCAATAGAAAAAGCGTGGTTGCGCTTGCTTGGTCAGCTCAATAAAGGTGCGAAGCGAAAAAGCATTCCTTACTTGAAGGCAGGAGGGAAAGAGTCTAAACTAAAGGGACGAATCGACTTCTCGGTCCAGAGGGAATTAGTTTGACACTTTGACAATGGTCCTACAACTGAAAGACCGTAGTAGACTACCTCTACGACAAGAACTGAGACGAAACGAAAGACAGACGCACATGAAGGTAGATCTATCTTATACCGGACTTAGAAGAGGTCAGACTCCCAGAAAGTGAAAGTGGAACCGCGGAGTGGGACAAAGCAGGAAAAGCCTAGGAGAAAGATCATATTCTATTAAGCTACGTAGGACGCTCCGTAGGAGTTGAGGCTCTAAGAAAAAATGGGGAGGATGGGTCCTCTGCTCATGAAGGATTAGAAATTGAGTAGGGGGCAGGCGGAGTAAGGAGTTGACAAAGACTAAAGACTGAGTCAGCCCGGGTCAGAAAGACAGTCCCCAACAGGTTATCCAAAGATCAATGGAGTCCAATGGGACTTTTTAGTGGAATTTCGATCATTCTTTGAGCCTTAACAGTCCTTTCGCTTCGCACCTTCGGACCGGTATCGATGCGTAGAAAGGAGAATGATGCTTGGTTTGGAGGTCACCGATGGGACTTCTCAAAGACAAATGGACGAAAGACCACAAGGAAAGATGAACCTTTATGCCGCCTCTGCATAAGCCTACACAAATGAAAGAAGCCGGATCGGGGCGATGCTACTTGACCGAGTGGGATAAGGAAAAGCAGAATCATAGGAGCAGCTGAGTTGACTCGGGGGTGCAGAAGAGGTTAGAAGTCTGGACTGAAAGAAATCAATGGTCGTCTTCTCGATCGGGATCTCGGAGCAAACCTTCTTTCCCGGCTGGGCGGGCTAACTAGTCTCTGTTACCTCCCCGAACCCTTGGATTCTTGGAATGGACTCATTATCTTCCTAGCCTGCTTGCATCGCATAAACCATTGGGTGAGGGAACCAGGTCCTGTATTTTCTTGCCTCAAATGCCCCGCTTGTCGGAGAATGAATGGTTTTTTTTGCGGTAAATCGGTGCTTTCCCTAATATGGTAGATTGAAGACGACTAAGGACGGGTCTAGTGCCTTCTTTTCTTTCTTGTCCCCCAGTTTGTCTGATTTTTGTGAGTGAGTCAGGGGGGTAGGGTGTGAACGAACGTCTTCCCTGCTAAGTCTACCTTTTGGTATGTGTTTTCTTGCCCCTTTCTTGTTTGACTGGGGCGGATTGGGTCTCTTTCCGAGTACAATTTGTACGGGTGTGTGTGTCTTCCCCCTTTGAATTCGATCCTTCAGGCCGTCCTCTTGTTTTCTTTCATCCAGCACTAGGGCATTACATTACTTGGTTTTCTCCCGTGCCTTGATCCGATCCTGAGTAAAGAGATCATGAAAGAGAGAATGAAGAGAGAATAGTGATTCCCACCGAGTCCGAAGAACCCTATGACTTCTGATCTCCACTTCTACAACGTAGTACAACGGAGTTTAGTTGCTTCGCTTATGTTCTTATTTGACGAGAAATATGAGAAATCCCTTTCTGCCTCTTTCTCTAATAAGAAGAACTCGGATAAGAAGAAGGGCGTAGCTTATGTTCTTATTTGACTCTCCTGATTCATAAATGTCTGGTTCACGCACTTTCTTTCTACCCGCCCTGTGACATGAAATGTGCCAAAGCAAGCCACTCCTGAGAGATGATTATCAGCGCTCCTCCTCTTCGCTGAACTCCCGCCCTATTTCCCTAAAAGCCCAGTGAAGTCCCCCTCTTCCTTACGGACCTGAAAGCTATTTCCGACTCTTCGCCTATCCCCTACTACTAGGATACACCTGCTTCGCTGCGTATCGGCCACGCTAGTTCGCCTGCTATACCTTTTTGATACCCAGAAAAGATACCTAGTAAAGTCACCCACTTTCGTGCCCTAGGAGCGGTAGCTATCGCGGCTCACCTCCCGGACTCTTGCTTATCAGCTCACCGACTTCGTCCCCTTACTGACGGCCTTCTTTGCTTGTTCGCCTATCGCCCCCTCGGCGGGCAATGCGAAGCGACCTTATTGCTCGGCTCTTTCGGTAGCTTACGGAAGGACCAAGGATTGTGAAAAGAAAGGTAGCTTGTTGAGGCCTATGTTGTATGTCAAACTAGTATAGAACACGTCCATTCTTTATTGAGAAGGAGAAATTGTCTACTTTCATCTTTCCTAGAGGTAAATTCATTGGATTATAGCGAAGAGTTTCAGTTCGCACCTGACCCACGTAGCGGTTACGAGATGATCAATTCTGAGATTGAATCTTTCTGATATATAATGTAGTGAATTGGGAATATTTCTTTGATCAGAAGTCCAGTCATCTCAGACCTCAATGAAAGCAGACTAGAAGCTAAGAAGGTGATGAGCCTATGACATTGATTTATACTAGGTACGCAGTTGAGTCAGCAGGCATTGAGGCAGACAGGCAGATACTTTATAGCGAGCCAAGTCATGTTCATAAAGAAATGGAGAACGAGGGCAGTCCTTAACACCCTTCTTCCGCGCTCTTGTCTTGTCCTTTCTGTCCTTTGCTCCTCTTTTTGGATGGAAAAGAAAAACCCATACTCCGGGTCCCAACCGATATCAAAAAAGAGTGAAGGTTGGGTCCCCAGTTTCCAGTATGGAGCCTCTAAGTCGGTCCTTTCGAGCTTGCCTGCCATAGCTACCCCTGCTCATGCATTTCAAGGGAGAGAAGCGGTACGGGAGACGCGTGCTAGCTTCACCAGGGCGGAGAGCTGCTACCTTCGTGCCTGTAGTCTGGGTTAAGTAGGACAACTTCGTACCTACCGTCCAGCATCCCTGGGTGTCCGGTCCCTTGGATCGGGGAAGGTATGCTCTTTCATGAGATGTTTCGGAAAGTAGTAGCCTCATTCAGTTCAGTGGGAGAGAAAAAAAGAGGTTAGCTCGACCCTTTGAGACTGTAATCGATGTAATTGAGTGAGACCCTATCTCTTCTTTCTAAGACGAGTAGAGGGAGAGGATAGGGGATGAAAACAAGCGTCTTTGGTGCCGGCCATTGCTGTCTCACTTCCTAACTATGAAACTCAATTTGCAATATCTTGATAAATAGAAGAACTCAATTCTATGTGGCCGCCGGGCAGCAGCATCACAAAAAGATAAGAAAGAAAAAGAAGAAAAGCCTAGGTTATGAAATAGAGTGAAAGCGCCTCCAAGGGGCCTTAGTTCATTTCAGAGCTTACCGACCACTTCTTCAACGACAAGAAGAAGGGCTCCTTATGCTACTGCGACGGAAAAAGCAAGACTAACGGAGCCCACTGGTCCTTTTGACGGGTTTTTCGCAAATTCTTTGACTTTATTCATTGATTCAGTCTCGTCTCAAATGCCTAATTAAGCTACGTAGGACGAGTCAGAAATCCTCTCATTGAGGACCTTTGTTTTGGAGGGGTCAAGACGAGCGAAAGCGGCTCGACTGTCAGGTTCAGAGCGAAGCCACTCGACTGAGGTTAGGAAGGAGAGGAGCGAAGCCACTCGACTGAGGTTAGGAAGGAGAGGAGCCGTAGTTAGGAGTCTGAGAGCGGTAGTGGATCTTTCACTATTAGAAAGTAGGGGCGAACGACTGCAGACCTACGGCAAGGAAGAAAGTTCAAGCCTAGGGACCCTATCTTAATCAGTATCTCGTGCGGCGGACTGACTTGGGTGCTGCGGGTAGGGTCTCATATGCTCCACCAGAATCCCTATCTTTTCTTATGGCGGGGAAGAGTACTATTTCAAGAAGAAAGGTCAGAGAAAGTGGAAGAGAGTTCCAGAAAGAAAGGATGAATAGGGGAGTCGGTAACAAGGCAGCTCAGCTCGAAGAAGAAAGGGAACAAGAGGATCGTAGATCGAAGAGTCTTGGAGCAGCTCTCACTCTTTGATAGGGTCGGCGAACCTTCTTTCCCTGAGACAGTTGGGTCGGCTGAAATACCGGTATTTGTCCTAAACTCATGTGTAAAGCAAATGAAAGAATGAAAGAAGAAAAGAGTGAAAGAGATAAGAAAGAGAAAGACTGAGATAAATAGTTATGACTTGATTATCATTATCTTATTTCATCTTGATAATCTCAACTTCTTTCTTGAGCAGTTTCGTTTTGATCTTTTAGAAAGACTATGCCAAAGATTACTATGGGAGAGAGATGAGCTCTACGGATGACTAAGAAATCCGTAGTTGACCCACGGAGCGGTACGAAGAGTTCCCAAGAGGCGGACGAAACTCGACCACGAGGCAAGCGGGTAGGTATATCCGTTCTCCCATCCTTTTATCTTGTGCAGCTTTTAGATCGGATCGAGGGTAGGGAATCTTCGTTTTCTCTTCATGTCCAAGTCTTTTCATTGCCTTTATTTCAAGGAGAACGGGGAGTTAGGATTTGAGCCTCATCTGCCTCCCCGGTGGAAAGACCGAATTCAGGTTCACAATGAGAGTTCTCTCTTAAGGATTGATCCCCGATTATGATCTCAATTCGAGAAGAATTCGGGGGGATAAGCAAGAATGATGCTGACCAAGGATGAGCTTTTTCTATTTCCTTCTTCCACCGCTGAACTACCTTTCTTTCATTCCGGTGCATTTCGGTGGTCCTTAGCACAAGGACTAAGTAAGCAAGTTCTTTTCTCTTTGAATGAAGGCGGAGACTGGCAAAGTTCATCATTCAGTGGTGGGGTCTTCATAGAAAAGAAGGCGTCGCCAAACGAGTGGCAGATTTGGATGGAGTCTCGCTTTGATGCTGGGGAGATCCATAGATCTGTATAGAGAGTCTCGCTCATATATCTCGAGGAAGAGTACGCGCGCTAGCGCGCTACGGCAAGTTTGAGTGGAATATACTCCTAGCGGAGGCTCAAAGGATTTGAGAAGAATTTGAGAGCTCAAATTCCGAGAAAGAAGTTGGAGGTATGGCTGAGTGGCTAAAGGCATTGGTTTGCTAAATCGACATACAATCTTCTTGTATCATGGGTTCTCATCCCATTTCCTCCAGCAGAACGGGCGGGCGTGAGAGAAAGAACCTCTTTTGGTGGAGTCCCCCGAATAGCACTACTTAATGACTAGGAACGGAGAGCCTCTTTCGCCTTTTTTTTTCTTTGACCGGCCTATCTTCTTTCTATAAGCAAGCTCCCTACGGCGGGGGACTGGACGGCTCTCGGTTCTTGAGCATGTTGGGAGATTAGGCGGCAGTTGAAAGAGCTGCGAGAGAAGCTTGACGAACAAGCGAAAACCCTATATCTATCTCTTTTTTGAGTCCCTTACTAGCGCTATTCGATAAAGAAAAGAGACTGACGGAGAGTGGCCCACTCCGCGGTAGCTCAGCTGGTTAGAGCAAAGGACTGAAAATCCTTGTGTCAGTGGTTCGAATCCACTTCTAAGCGGGCGAAGGGTCCAAAGGACACGTAGCCGGGAGCGAGCCGGATTTGAAAATGAAAGTGAAAGAAAGAGGAAGACGGACAGGAAGAATGCTCCGAATCGTCTGGAAGTCTGATCTTGATTTCATGCTAAACGGAAAATATGGAGAAAGAAAAAGCTCCAGATGAGGGACGGAAGTAGCTCGACCATAGGAAGAGGGAGCGGGAATGAATGTGTTAAGCAAATGACAAGTTCAAATCAAAGTTGACGTTTTCTCGGTTCTTGCAAAATGTGAGAAAAAATCAGATTGATATTGAACGAAAATAGACTGAAAAACAAGGCATTTGACTTGAAAAGTTGCGTTCCGTATAGGCCCAAAACCTAGCATTTTCTGAATTTGAGCTAAGAAAAAGAAGAAAAAACATATGTCAAAATCAGTCCCATAAAATCAGTGGAATCAAAAACAAGTCCTTCGGATAAGCTACGTAGAACCAAAAACAAAGGTCCAGGTGACGGGTTCATATTCCATTTCATGAGTCCTAACCTTTGTATCCGGAGGTTATTCTTTATATGGATTTCTTTCGTTGCACTCCTTCTTTATATTAGAATTCAGTCCTTTCGCTTTCTTTATGAAATTCCTTGTTCATTGACTCCTTTTAGACAAATACAAAGAGAGATGCCCGTCCTTTTGACTCAAGATTCCATATTAAGCGAACCTCTTCCACTCGCAAAGATCATTCTTTCGATCATTCTTTGAGCCTTGGACTGATTTTGACATATGAAATTTCTTCTTTTTCTTAGCGAAAATTCACAATTTGCTAGGTTTTGGGTATGGCTGGCAGCAACTTTTCATTCAAAATCTTGAATTTTTTCTCTATTTTCGTTAAATAGAAAGATGAGAAAAAGGACCATTTTGCAAGAAAAAAGACGGGAAAACGCAATGAAAGAATCAAGCCTATCAAAGAAATGAACAGACTTTGATTATAGTTCTACTTTGTGGTCCGGAGAAAGAGAGGAGAAAGAAAGTCAAATGCCTGATTTTTTTATCTATTTTCGTTATATAGAAAGATTCGAAAAAGTCAGATTTAGCAAGAAAAACGAGAAAGGATCAGTCTGATCGCCTTCTTCATTGATTCATTGCTTAAGACATGAATTCAGAGATTTCTGAGTTGCACTCCTTTCCAGTCGCTTCTCTTTGTTCATTGATTATTTTGAGAGCTATTTCATAATACCACTCCTTAACAGTCGTTTCGCTTCTCCCCTCTCCTCTATTTTGAGTCGAGCTATTGAATAATGCACTCCTTCACAGTCGTTTCGCTTCTCCCCCTCTCCTTACAGTCGAGCTATTTCATAACCTCCGGACGACTCCAAATGATGAGAGGTTCAATCAATCAAAGCTCATTTCATAAGGACTTCCTTATTCCTTATTAGGATTAGGAGTGCAAGGAAAGAAATCCATATTCACCTTCGTCTCAAAACTCACATTTAGCAAGAACCGAGAAAAGGCAATGAATGAAAGGCTCAAAGAATTTGAGGATAAAAGAGAATTTGCTTAACACAAGGGGCGTAGTAGGCCTCCGGAGGCTCAATGCAATATGAGTTGCCGTAGGTACGTTGCCGTAGGTCTCTTCTTCTTCTTGTCTTTTATTGGGTTCTATTCGCGCTGAACTCAGCTCCTACACTGGGACCTCTCCCGTAAGCCGATCCTCAAAGTCCTGTCCCACTCCTCTCCTTTTTTCTTAGCTATTGAGTCCCCTCCTCTCGCTATTGGAAAAGCTGCTTCATACCTTTCCCTTTAAACTCATTTTAGAGCATACCTTTGATTCTGAGAAATAGCTGGGAACTTCGTGACGGAACTCAGCACATCCTATGAAAATGAGTTCGAGCTCCCTCAGCAGAAATGGGGCTTCTCCCCTATCCTTTCCAGGTTCAAGATCTAACTACCGCAACAAAAAGAGAAAGAGATCCAGCTGATGAAAGATCGACTTATGACTCCAACTCGGCTGCTAGGCGCGTCCGTCCCGATTCCTTCTCGTTCAAGATCCTCGGTTCTCACTCTGATGAATGAAAGGGAGAAAGCTCATAACGTAGAGATCCCTAATAAGAGATTTTCACCGAGAAACTAATAAGAAGAGCAGCTGAGCTCATAACTCAGTCTTCCTGCCTCTTTCTTCTCGTTCAAGATCCGAGATTCCCACTGTCCGGTCCCAAGCTCCTTCCTCCTCCTAAACAGATAATTCCTCCGCCGAAAGAGAGAGAGAATGATAACAACCTCCGCCGACCCCCCCACTCAGGAAAGCAGACTCTGTCTTCTTCTTTTCTCTCTGATTCTGATCATTCCCTTTTTCAAATAGTGATCGTACCCCTTTTGAGTTCGCGCTTACATGTCCCCTTTCTTACTACTCTCCGAACGGGAGCTACTTTCCAGTGGAGACTGAATCTTACACAGCCACAGCCGATTTCAGTGACTGACGAACTTGTCCAACTAGGGAACCGCGTAGTGGGGGAGATCCGGAGACTGAGAATACTGCTTTCAAGCTGAGGCTTTCCTCTGCCTTTGACCTCTATACTCCTCCAGGACGTCCTCAGTCCTTCTTTATCCATATTAACCTGGACTCAGCTGCTCCGAACCCAAGTCAACTAGGTAAAGCAGTTCCGCTCCTATTCTTTCTCTCAAAAGTAGGGTCTTTCGGTCCTCTCCCCCTATCGTCGGCGAGCCGCTTTCGCTCCTCTCCAGTATCAGATAGGGAAGGAATATGCTTGACCTAGTTGTAGAGGGTAGAACGACTGATAAGCTGCTTGACTTTTCGGCCGAGTCTATTTCGTATTCTCTCTTTCGGAATAAGCTGCCGCTGTGTAAGCGAAATCGGAAGCGAAGGAGCTCGACAATGAGTAACTTCAAGAGTCATCCCTCTCTCTCGGAATCAGTCACTGAAATAGGAAGAGTTCGAGTTCGTATGAGAAGAAAGGGAAGCTAGGGAAGAGAAAGAGTGATCATAAGTACTATTCTCAGAAGAAAGAGAACATCCCTAGTTTACATATCTTGACCGTATAGGTGTTCATAACTCACTCTTTAGGAAAGCGAGAACTGTATGAGCGGGGGAAGCTCGAAGTTAGCATCTCTTTTCTTGAAATTAGGACTAGCTAGCCCTAGCCTCAAGCTATCACAATTCTCTCTTTCAGTAGGGAGAAGAGCCCTTGCTGCTTTACTGAGTAGGGTGCTTATTCCTATCATAAGACGGTTATCAGCTGTGCTTTACCTAGTTTTAGAGGGGGATTAAAAAGGAATGAAAGACGCACGGACCGCTTATCAGCCGTATGAGATCTTCTTTGAAGCTAGGGAACTGACTGAGTAGTTGTAGAGGGTTAGTCTTGAGGATATCATATAGGCTCGACCGAGAGGCAGAGTCTGCTGTCCTAGCTCTTTCATGAGAGACAAGAAGCAAGAATAGGAAGAGGGCTAGGCCCACCCAGGAGAGGTTAGAAGGAGCTCGACTTAAGAGGAGAGGGGCGAAAGCCGCTCGACTGAAAGGAGAGGGGCGAAAGCCGCTCGACTGAAAGGAGAGGGGCGCGGCACAGGAGAGGGTATTAGTAGCTGTGTAGCATCTCTTTTCTTTTTCTATTCTAATCGGAAGACGTACGTCACGGGTCGAAAGCGTAAAGCAGCGAGACCAGGCGGGCCGGATTGACCGCTACGTGGGTTAGTAGGGCCGGATTTTTCTGAAAGGGAAGAATTAAGCTAGCACGGACCGGTGCGAAGGCAACGGAGTTGGAGAGGCAGAGGTGTACCAGCCCGAAGGCATGTCTTCAGAGGTCAAATGAGCAAAGAAAGCTGCTTTCCCTGATACAATCGGCATCAGTCTCAGTTCTTGCTAAGGCAGAGGCGGAGTAAGGAGTTGACGAGACTAGAAAGTTGTTTCAGTTGCTGCCGCTGTGTCTCTTGAATAAGTGGCAGTGGCCCTTGTTTAAGCTGCTGAGGAAAGCTATCTTTCATATGGATACGAATAGGTATGAAGCTGCTTGACCTATTTTTTCGATAGGGAATAGAAAGAATAACTAATGACTCACTCTAAGAGCTAGCCGAAAGCTAAGATATAAGATACAAGTAGAGATCGGGGCTGGGGAATCTGAATCAGTCTCGGCGGAGGAAGAGTTCGGAATAGAGGTGCGAAGTCGCTCGAGGAGAGGTTAGAAGGAGCTCGAGCCTCAGCGAGAGGATCTCCACCCCACCCTTTCTTTGACTCCCCCCAGGATTGACCGCTACGTGGGTAGGCTAGGTCGGCCTAGACCTGATTGAGATGTTGCCGAAGCTATCACTCTTTTTTAGGATCTTGAAGGATTGAGTGGTCCGGAGGACTCCTTTCTTCTTTATGGACTGAGGTTTTGACTCCTCCTACGCGTCCTCTTGACTCTAAAAGGTGCGGGTTACAGGTATTCTTGCATAAGGCTTTCGGAAGAGGGACAAAGTCGATTAGGGACTAGGCCTCAAGCTAAGAGGTTGCAGGTCCGGGTCCGGGGACGGTCAGATATAGGGCAGCAGTTGAAGCTCTCGGTCGTGGCTGGTCTTCTTTAGTTTGAATTCCAGTGGCAGTTCTTTCTCTTTCTTAAGTCATTGCTTTAGTTGTTGCTGGAAGACTAGCTTTCTTGAAAAGCAATTAATAGAAAGATTGAATTCACTCTAAGGATGAACTAGACTAATCCTTCAATTCTGAGTTATGGGACAAGCACACCAACCATAAGGCTAGGGAAAAAGTCCCAAGAGAATAAAGACTGCCCACCAAAAGAAGAGGCATGCATCGGTGGTTCGTACAAGGGAAGAGGAAAGAAGGTGTGAGGTCCCACTCTGCGGTAATATGCCACCCTCCTTTAATGAGAGTAGAGGAGCTTCGCCTAGCTGAGCTAGGCTACTTCCCTAATCTAAAGTATAAACCTTGAAAGAATAATCTAAGCTTAGACCAGAAAGGAGCGAGAAGCCGTCTCCTAGCCCACTCCTAGGTTATACCTTTCCCTAGTTGACCCACGGAGCGGTGCGGATCGATAGAAAGCTCTTCGACCTACTACACAAGAAGCAGCTTTCCCAATAGCGAGACAAGACAAGGCTCTCGCCGAGTCTGATGACAGAAGAGGAAGAATTCGATCTTTCTCTTTCATAAGTTGAAGTCCTTGACTAAAGCTTATAGCTATCCTTCACTCATTTCATTTATGATAAAAGATCAGAGAAGAGAGAAAGGAACTCACCGAAAAATGAACCCCCAAAAAAAGTCTCCACGAACTAAGAAAGAAAATTCCGTAGGAATCTGAACGCCACCTCAAGCTATTTCTCTTAAGGCCGCCCCAGATTTCCCGGAAATAGAGAGATGCTGAGTCTCAAATTCTTTGAACAAGGCATCCTTATCTTGGCGCTTTCGAAACTCATATATTCTCCGTCTCCTTCGTCAAAGACCTCGGTGCTTTAGGGTCGAGCAGCTCCAGGGAGGGGAATAGGAGGCTGTGGCAGGAGCTCTAGCCCTCCTTCTTCAGACATTATGAGAAAGGAGAAAAGAAGAAAGCCGTCAGAAGAAATGGAACAAAAGGATAGAAGGCGCGAAGGGTGAACCTAAAATAATGAAAGGAAGAAGAAGATCAACTGAAGGAAGAATTGCCTATCCTTATCAAGAAAGATCAAGCCTATCTTCCCAAGGGACAGAAGAGGGTGAAGGATCGAGATAAAGCCGCTTGCCCATAGACTTCTTGACCACTAATTAAGCTAGCACGGACCGGGAGAGGCTCGAACTCGACGAGGTTAGTAAGTAGCCACCGATTTACCTGCAGGAATGTGAGAAAGGGAAGTTGCTTTGTTGAAAAGCTCTTTATTATTAATATGGTATATGAAAAGAATTGAATATGGATAAATCAGTCCTTCGGACCAGTCGGGGAACAAAGCAGATTTTCCTGATTGAGTAGGGGAGAGCTATTCTTTCATTGAAGAATCAAGAGGAAGCGATACCGCCCGAATCTCATGAAGTAGGGTCTTTCACTCTTTCTTCTTTTCATTGCCCGGTAACTGAAATAGTCAGATAGATCCCTTTCTGTAGGGCGCGGAGGTCAGAAATTAGGGGCGCGGGAGCCCTTCCTGCGAGACAGAGAATTCTCTCTTTCCGTTGAGGCAGGGGGATTACTAAGCAAGGAGAGCCAGAGAGTCAGAATAGACAGACCTAGAGGGATGAAATAGCTAGACCAAAGAAAGGGATCGACTGCAGAGTTTGTTTACGAGGCCTAATCAAACTACTCTCACTGAACCCGCGCCGAGGAAGACTAGGTTGGGCTTATTCGTAGGGTCTTTTTCATAGGAATCTTTCTATCCCAGCAGCTACCCCAATAGGATCTTCCTAAACTGGGTGGGGTGGGCCTAGCCCCCCTCTTCTCTCTTTCTCTCTTACCTGTCCGAATTTCATGTGTAAAGCAGCTTGACTCTCTTTACGTAGGTCCTAGTTTGAATTGCAGTTTCCCCTGTATTTTGACATTCAAAGTCTCCAATTTCCATTATATACACTTTCTTATTAGTTTTGACTCGACAATACCTTTTTCTTCTTCTTTGAATTGACTCAACCCGGTCCGAAGGACTGATTTATTCTATTCCACGGGTCGGAGGTCTTTAGATATTATGTCTTGAAAGTCTTCCGATCTTTTTGAGGAGGAAGACTGACCTTGGGTGCGGCTGGTCGGATTAGTAGCTAGCTGCTTGACCTAGTTTCGGGGGAGGAATTAGGTTAGAAGCTGCTTTACCCACGGGTAAGGAGTTCAAGGGCTTTCCAGAGTTGTAGAAGGGAAGGATTTATACGCCTGAAGAATGAGAGAGAACATCGGCTTTCAGTATCTCCAGTAATCCGAAAGAAGCCTTATCAAGAAAGATCAAGCCTAGGTGTGAACTAGAATCAAGCGTCAAGGTGAGAAGCTAGCCTCAAGAAATGAAAGAGAGGACTAGCGCATCTTAATTGGATCGCTTAGCCCTACTATCACAATTCTCTCCTTCGGTAGCAAGCTAAGATCAATCTAGAGCCGATTAGTCTCCCGGATTCCCCTTGTTCATTGAGGCGGTAGGCAGACAGGTTAAGATGTAATTGAGGAGACGGAGTTTACGAAGTTGAGATAAGAAAAAAGACAAGAAAGAATACGAGAGGGGCGGCCAGCTCCATCATCGGAGGAGAGTTCCATCAGTCGGAATGAGACTAGCCCTATTGCATGAACTATGAGGTCGACAGTCAATTCAATCTTGCCGACAAAGGCCTCAAGCTATCACTATGAATTACTAGCCCTAGCCTTCTATTGCTGCTATTTCTCTCTTCAAAAAGAGTATGTTCTTGCGTGAGTAGCTGAGCTCTTTCACTTTCAGTTCCCCTTGGAAGCGATAACTATGATCAGAGAGATCTTTGGAACTAGCTTGATTGAAAAGGAATTATGAGTATGGATTATGAACTATAAAGGAAGAAAGTTCAAGGCAAGGCTCAAAGAATTTGAGAGAAAGCCTATCCTTAAAGTGAATATGGAATCTTGAGTC
Organism: Cucumis melo; assembly: GCF_025177605.1. NCBI lineage: Eukaryota > Viridiplantae > Streptophyta > Magnoliopsida > Cucurbitales > Cucurbitaceae > Cucumis > Cucumis melo. The sequence continues at coordinate 26,805 of NW_026124118.1, forward strand.
CTTAATATGGAATAAGAAGGAAAGCCTAGAAATATGGAATGAAGGAGTCAAAAGGACCGAAGAAGAAAAGAAAAAGAAAATCATCAGTGAAGAAGGAAGAAATAGCGTAATTGAATCACTCACTCATAATATCGGTAGTTCTTGCTTTTTCTATCGACATTCTTCTTTGAATTTCGAAGGCTTAATTAAACTAGCACGGACCGGATCGGCTGGTCCACGTATGCTTAGTCAAAGAGAAAGAGAAAAAGAAGGTTTCAAGAGAAAGCATGAACTATGAGGGTAGTTGTGGAAAGTAGATCGATCTTCTTGTTCGTGAAATTGGGAATCTTTGCTTGAATTAATGTAATGAATGAATGAAAAGAACTTCTTCTTAGCCAAAGCAATGGCCGCGAAAGGAGAGAGTTCTAGAAGTTTACGCAGTTGATCAGAGCTAAGCTCGACCCACGTAGCGGTGTAGAAAGAGAGAGAAAGGAGAAAGTCTTATTGAGTCTAAGATCCGGTTGGGGAATTCATTATTCGGCTGAAGCCGGGTCTGTCGCATCCGAGGTTGAAGAAAGAGAAGTTGCGGATGAAATTCAAGATCCGTTCTTCTTCTTCGAGGACAAGTCGATAAGCTAGCTTCGTGAATGAACATCCCAAAGAAAATCATCCCACTCCTAGGTACGGAAGAATTGCATTTGTCTGAGTTTGTGAGAAAGGATTCAAGGTTTTCCACAATATGGTTATGGGGCATAGGCCTCTGACTGATAAATAAAGGTCCGGCTCCGACCCCTTGGTTCCGAGACCAAGACTTCTTCAACTTCATTCCCCTAAAGCGACTCAGTCACATGTGCTCGACTGAATATGCAGCCATGGAACTGCAAAATCCCTCGTGAGACTGCAGTTCCGGTCAATCGTGCTTGTCAGCCTTCATCACCGATGCCATGCCAACCGACCAGTGCCCAATCAAATGAAAAAGGGATTTAGTGGAAAAGTCTATTAATTTCATATAGTAGAAGATCGATCCTCCTTTTAAGGATATAGGGAGAAAGCGTCCTGAGGACCGGAGGAGGAGTATATAGAGGGTCCTCTTGACTTTGAATTTCATATAGTAGAAGCCTTCTCCGCCACTAAACCCTTTTTTCATTTCATAAGAGTCAAACTACTCATTAAGTAAGCTACTTCGGACCTTCAAAAAAGGAGTAGAACTGACTACTATATGAATTTCTTCTACTATATGAAATTGAAAATCTAGG
>NW_026124119.1:0-24663 GCF_025177605.1 Cucumis melo
TAATGATAGTCCTCCGGACTGGAAGATTTCCGCTTGATTTTGACCGAGCACAAAGTCAAAAGTACAAAGACCCCAAATCAAGGTCCGCTCCGCTACGCTGAAAAAGGTGCAAAGAATATTGCGAGGTTCAAAGAAGATTTCAAGGTCGAAGCCGGGCGAAAACAAAGGTGAAAAGAAGATTTCCGCTTTCTTTCGTAGCTGGAAAACGTAGCTCCGCAGGAGAAAACAGGAGAAAAGAAAGTCGCATATTGAATTGCGCCTCCGGACTGGAAGATTTCCGCTTGATTTCGTAGCTACGCGTAGCTGAAAGAAAGTGCTTTAACCGCTACGCTACGCTCCGCTTCCGCTACTCCGTTCTAATGGCGCAAAGAATATTGCGAGGCGCAAAGAAGATTGCGGCTGAAGGAGGTGCAAAGAATATTGCCCTGTAGTTGACGGCTGTTCGCTACGCTAGGCTGAAAAATCCCCACTCCGCGGGAGAAGGCACCGCTCCGCTACGCTACGCTGGAAAAGAGAAAAGAAAGGTGTCCGGTGTCCGCTACGCTGGCTGGAAAACAAAGGGCGAAGCCACCGTACCAAAACCAAAAGTATTCAGGGCGAAGCCACCGAAACAACGCCTAGGGAAAGTGAGGGGCAAAGAATGATCGAAGAAGTCAGTCAGCAAGGCTATATGGTTCATAGTCCGGAGGACGGGGCAAAGAATTTGAGAACCTAGGGAAAGTGAAGGGCGAAGCCACCGTACCAAAACCAAAAGTATGAAGGCGAAGCCACCGAACTTATATGAAAAACAAAGGGCGAAGCCAGGGCGCAGCCACCAAATCATATGAAAAAGAAAGGGCGAAAAGAAAGTCGCATATTTCATTGCGCCTCCGGACTGGAAGATTTCCGCTTTCTTTTTCCGCTACGCTACGCTGAAAGAAAGTGCTTTAACCGCTACGCTACGCTCCGCTTCCGGTCCGTGGTAGTTTCATTCCCGTCCTTCGGACCTGTCTTATGGCGCCTGGACCAAAGGTTAATATGGATAGTCCTACGGATAAATCCTCCGGACGGATAAATAATCAATGAACAAAGGTTTAAGGCTGTCCGCTACGCTACGCTACGCTTCCGCTCCTGAGAAAGACAGGCGCAAAGAATAGATTATGCTGATTAATATGGATAGTCCGAAGGACGGAGAAAGACAGGCTCAAAGAATATTGAGCTTTAACCGCTACGCTACGCTGGAGCTCCGGATAAATAAAGGCTCAAAGAAAGGTGCAAAGAATATTGCGAGATTCCGCTCCTCCGTTCTAATGGCGCAAAGAATAGATTATGCTGAAGGCGCAAAGAGCCCAGGCTCAATGCAATTTGAGCTTTAACCGCTACGCTGAAAAAGGGAAAAAGAAAGAATCAATGAACAAAGGAATTAAACTACCACGGACGAGAAAGAAAGGAGTGAAATAAAGGAGAAAGTAGTTCAATACAGGAGGTGGTCCGGAGAAAGAAAGGTGCAAAGAATATTGCGATTCCGCGATTAATATTAATATGGATAGTCCGAAGGACGGAGAAAGAAAGGTGCAAAGAATATTGCGATTTCGAGTTTACAAATTAGGAGAAAGTGCTCATTAAGGATAATGAAAGAATAATTATGATGTTCATTGTACTCCTTCATTGATTTGGAGATTTTTGACGGAGTTCAATCCCAGAAAATGCAAGGGCTCGACTGATAAGGAGAGCAAACCACTTTGTAGCAACTTTTCATGAAAAAGATGTAAAAAAACGACTATTATCGGTCCGAAGGTTATGAAATAACGAGAAAAAAAACAAAGAAATTCATGAATTTCGAATTCAACCTATGAATTTTTGTAATCAACGACCTTGTTAGCGAAAATGAACAATTTGCTAGGGCTCGACTGATAAGGAGAGCAAACCACTTTGTAGCAACTTTTCATGAAAAAGATGTAAAAATTTCTCTATTTTCGTTAAATAGAAAGATGAGAAAAAGTCAGATGACGAAGGAAAAAAGACGGGAAAACGCAATGAAAGAATCAAGCCTAGAAAATAAATTCACATTGTTTGATTCTAGTTCTAGTTTCTGGTCCGGATAAAGAGAGGATCAAGAAATGTTTTTCACTCAATTATCGTGAAATAGAAAGATTCGAAAAAGTCAGATTTAGAAGGAAAAAAGTAGTTTAATTAATTGCAATTCAAGAATCAAGCCTAGGACAGGTAAAAGAAATGAACATAGTTTGATTATGGTTTGTGGTCCGTAGGTTAATATGGATAGTCCTCCGGATAAATCCTCCGGACAGGGATCTTCTTTGAATAAGGACGGATCATGAATTCCACTCAAAATTCCTCTGGTCTCGTCTATGAATATTAATGGTTCTGACTTGCACTCCTCTCCTTCTTAGTCTCGGTCCTCTCCCCCTATCGTCGGCGAGCCGCTTTCGCTCTGAACCTTCTATTCTACGCTTGATTCTGCTTCGCTCCTCTCCTTCCTAACCTCAGTCGAGTGGCTTCGCTCCTCTCCTATATTTTTTTCTACGAGTACCTTCGCTCCTCTCCTTCCTAACCTCAGTCGAGCCGCTTTCGCTCCTCTCCTTCGTAGCTTGATTCTGCTTCGCTCCTGTCCTTCTACGCTTGATTCTGCTTCGCTCCTTCACAGTCGCTTCGCTTCGCGCCTTACGGAGCCTCTTCCCTTCTGAATTAGCGAAGGTGCTTTCTTTCCTCTTGGTGATTTTGAGGGGTTTGAATCCCTAGGTCAGAAGAGTTCTTGTCCACTTGGGAGTCAATCCATAACCTATTTTCTTTCCTTGGTTGAGATGAACTTGGTCTAAGCTCATCCATCCGCCCTTGGAGCCCACCTGTCTCGGTTTTCTAAGTCCAACGGGGATATAAGAAATAGGAAGATTGAAGCGGTCCCTTCCTCCCCAGGTAGCGGTAATTCGTTCAGAGTCAGCTCACCCCGAGAAAGGCTATGCTCATGCCTGAACCTCCCCAGCCCAGTTTCCCCTTTTCATTCATGAAAAAGTACTCTTTCTCTTTTTCTCTCTTTTTTTTGATTGTAGAACTATGAAATATCCCGTTGAAGTTCTTTCAGTTATCGGGGTTGTGTAAAGCGAAGACCATGACTTTTGGAGATGCCCACTCACTAATAGAATATATAATCAAAGGCGGGATTGAGGTTCACTTCTGAAAATCAGGGAATCACGCTCTGTAGGATACCTACTCAGACCCACGTGTCTACCGAGAGGATTAGATAGGACGTCAAAGGATAAGACCTTACCCTGGCTTCGCCCCTCTCCCGCTCATAAGAAGAAAAGAGAATTCAGAATTTGCGAATAAAGTTCAAATAAAGCTCCAGATGAGGCTGAATTCATATTCCTTCCTTTGATCCCGCAAAGTCTTTGACTTGATTCTCAATGAGACTGATCCTTGTTATTGGATGGGGAGGACTTTGAGTTGAGAGTAGGGCTAGCCCTATCACTATTCCCGATAGATAGCCCACTACGCGGTTATCAGCAACTTTCCCTGATTTCCTGAGTGAGTAGAATGGGACTAGCCTCAAGCGTCAATCAATCGTCAGCTGTCTTGCAGTTTTGCTTTCATCCCTTCTTGATCAGTATGCTCTTGACTCCTCTTCTCTATCGTATGCTTTCCGAAAGAAGGTTTTTCCTCTACCCTTTCCTGGGCCCCCTTCTCCTATTAGTTATAGCTGCCGACGAAATTGTCTTCGGCTTGCATCTGAAAATCAGGCGGAAAGAGTGGAATATCCCTTCCTTGATTTCAGAGTGGTACATGTCAAAGTCAAGAAATCCATCAATCTTGAATCAGGCCTTACGATCTGACGATCTGCCCTACCGATCAACGGACAACTTCTGCTGCAAGAGGAAACTGATCCTGCAACCGGAAGAGGAACTGCTACTCCCACTTCAGACTCAACTGGACCTCTGCCTCAAGGACCTCGGACTATTTTGACTATCCGCTTCCGTCTTTCTTATCCTTCCCTTGTAGTGGAAAGTATGCTCCAATCGCTGACCTCTCGAAAGAACTAAACTGAATACGGGTGAGGCCACCTTTCTCATTACCTTTTTGATCCCCTCGGCACAAGGAGTCCTCGATTCCGCTATATAGACCAAGTCTGAATTTCTTTAGCCCTTTCTGCTACATCTCTCACCTTGTACTTCATTCTCTTTATTATATATATATTCTCAATCTCTCAAATCTAGACTGGGAATTCATACTCTACCTGCCCATTGGATAGCTTCTTCCGTCTTCGCTCATGACCTTTGGAAAGCCGATCATTGTATTCTGATTCTAGTTATAGACCCCACATTATAGTCTTTGAAATCATCAAAAACCTTCCCAGATATATTCTAATCTATAAGTAGTTTTGACTCGGCATATTAGAATGAATAAGTAGCAATCTTGACTCCGTCTCAATCGACCCCTACGTGGGCTTTCTCTCGTCGAGCTTCGCACCTCTCGCTTTAGTAGCTCAATCCCCCACTCGGCCCCGGTCTCATTCCGATGTACTGAATGATGAAGTAGAAAGAATGAAAAAAGACCATAAAAGAACTTATCCTCGTCATCCATCTGACCTGAAACCTACGGAAAGGACGATGACCCAAGGAAAAATACAGGGTGGATTAAGGGATAATCCCGGAAAGTCAAATCACTTCTTCTCTCTTTGTTCTCTGGATCAGCGCCTATTCTTTCTTTTTGGGTCCGTATCCCATCTTCATCCTTTCCCCATTTTCATTCATCCTTTCTATCTATTTTCCTTGGTCCAGCCTCAGCAGAAACCTCACGACCCCACTCCTAAGCATCTTCCTTTACATCGGCCGCCACCAGGCCTAGCCTGGAAGAGAGGTTTGAGTCTCGCAGCCGTCTTTGCCTCCGAACCGCCTACCTAGCCTTTCTTTTCAAATCAAGGCTTTGACTCTATCACAATCACATGCCTTTAATACGGGATCGAAAGCTGGGGTTTGGAAGGTCAACCAAATCCCACCTTATAGAAAGAGTATGACTCGCAATCCTTTGCGGACCACTAACCTGCTCGCCAAGAGAAAGGCTATCGGGATCCCACCGGCTAGGCTAGTAAAGACCTCTGAACCTCTTCTGCCCACACCTACTCACGAAGGATAGTCTCGAGAGATCGCGAGCACATGGAAAGATGGAGTCTTGGATGATAGGCTTTGATTTTCATTAATCCGGCTAAGCCTTGAATTTCATGATGAGGCAAGAGCAGACTGAAAGAAGAGCGACTGCTTATTCAACGTCCTCCGTAGTTTCATCTGGCTCCGGTTCATCCTCTTCGGATGAGAATTCCCTATATGCCTCGTGAGAATTTGAAGGTTACTTTCAGCAATTCAACCTCCTCGCCCATTTTCTTCTTTCATTATCAGAAAAGATTGAAAGAAAAAGAAAGAAAATTCAGTCAAGACTATTATCATTAAGAAAAGTAGTACTGATTTTGAGTGGAAATTGAAGTTCAAACTGATCGTTTAGAAAGAGTATGAAATTACTATGCGGAAAAAGAAAATATGGTCCTTAGTGGAATCAGACTCGTCCTTCCGCCGTTCTAGTTCCCACGTAGCGGTGAATGAATCTCCTTTTTCACGCTTCCTTGGCTACTTAATGTAGTCACTAAAAGGAAGAAAAGTCGACAAAGAGGTTCAGTAGGACGGCGCCCTAGCTTCAGTCCTCGCCTATTTTTTGGACTGATTTCATTCCTTTTCTCAGTGGAGGCGGAGTAGGAGTGTAGCTGCAGTCCTTTCCTTCGATCGCTCATGATCAGCTTATCTTTCTCTAGGATTGACATTAATCTACTCTCAAGATGTCCCACCTTTGTGACTCTTTTTTCATGAGGAGAAGTCGGGATTGGAAGAAGAAAAAGTGGAAGAGCAGCTCAAGAGGCAGAACAAGAGGCAAGAGCTAGAACAAAGCCATAGGCGGACCATAAGACAAGGAGTTGGATCGGGAAGGTCTTCTCTGTAGCATTCTCAGTTGCGGGATCGGTATGTGATCCCGCGTAGTGGGCCCTTGCTGCTCGACCTTCTTTAGACAGGGAGTCAGTCGGGGAATCTGTCCCTCTTTCATTCTCTCTTGCAGCTGAGTCACTTCATCAGTCCTGGAAGGGGGGCTTTGTTTCTTTCTTCCATTCTTCTTTCCCTTCGAGTTGAAAGATCGGTAGCATAAGAAGAAGTTTGCCTAGGGTTCAGATGCCTCATCCGTTGAGAGGTAGGGGCAGATCGCGCCATCGTCACGCCTCATAAAAGGCTTATGAAAGCTCCCAAGATGTAATCCTATCGATTTGACTCTTATTTGACGTTCAAAGAACCCCGTAGTAGGAGTCTTGCCCTTGCATCCTCCATTTTGGGGACAGGAAAGGAAGAAATCGTCGGCCAGACAAGTAAGTCAGAAGGGCAGAATGAGAAAGATCAAGGGAGGCGAGATGGAAAGGATAAGATCAAGCCCTTGTTCATTGAGTTGAGAAGAATTTGAGAAAGAAGGAAATCCACTTTCCTTCTCCACACTGATCGGGATTCCTGCCCAACTGGGGCTTCTTACCGCGTAGTGGGCTTTCTCTCTCCTTCTTTGCTCCCGATCCGATACAGTCTCAGATAAATGAACCTTCCTTTCAATTCAAGGTAGGCACAATCGCTTGAGTCTATAGGCTACTTCTCTACAAGGTCGACTTTCTTCTTCTCTCATTTCAAAGGTAGGGTGACTCAGGGATCAAGGAGTTCGAAAGGAGCTCAATCTCTTCTTAAGAACTAGATTTTCCAATTAATTAATTGAATAAGGAGAAAGCAAAGATTCTCAATTCTGAATTAATAGAACGAAGAATCGAAATGAGATTTTGAAATTACGTGATAGAATCTATATTCTCTTTATTAGATAGTTCTTGCTTTCTCTATCTTTATATGTACCAGAATGGATCATTCTCTTTTCATTCAAAAGATGTCAAAATTTCTCTATTTTCGTGAAATATATATATTCTAAAAAGTCCTATTTTGCTTGATTTTTTTATCTATTTTCGTTCAATAGAAAGATTCGAAAAAGTCAGATGACGAAGGAAGGAAAAAAGTAGAAAAATGAATTGCAATGAAAGAATCAAGCCTAGGCGCAAAGAATATTGCTCAAAGAAATTCAATGTTCAAACTTCTAATAGTCCTCCGGCGCAACAAAAGAAAGGCAGGGATCTTCAAAGAGCCTGTCTTTCTCACTCAGGAGCGGAAGCGTAGCTACGCGTAGCGGACAGCCTGAAACTAAAGACTTGCTTTCTCCTTTGGAGCTCCAGCGGAGCGTAGCGGAAAGAGCCGTAAACTACTGGATATTTATCCTATCCTTTCTCTGAAAATTTGTAAACTCTCGCAATATTCTTTCGATCATTCTTTGAGCCCGTAGTTAGGAGTATTAAGACCGGAGGATTTATCCGTAGGACTCTAAAAGGTCCAGGTGACTATCCGTATTAACCTAGCTTTCTGCGCCTTCAGCATAATCTATTCTTTGAGCCGTCCGGAGGATTTATCCGGAGGACTATCCAAACAAAGGTCCAGGTGATTTATCCGTAGGACTATCCATTATCATAGAACTTTGCGCCTTTATTTCTCAGGAGCGGACACAGCCGTCAACTACTTTCCTTTTATCCTATCCTTTCTCCTACGCGGAATCAAGAATAGACCTCTCTTTATCCGTCCTCCGGACTATCCATTAGAAAAGTTTGAAGATGTCATTTCTTTTCGCAATATTCTTTGCGCAAGGCATCCTTAATCTTGCAATTAATTAAACTACTTTTTTCCTTCTTTTTCAGACTAAATCGAATCTATCTAAATAACGATAATTGAGTGAAAAACAAGGCATTTGACTTTCTTTCTTTCTACTTCCCTATATATTCTGATCAGCTCTCCTTATCAGTCGAGCCCTAGCATTTTATGGGATTGAACTCCGTAAAAACAAGGTTATTCAAGAATAATTCTTCTTTCATTCTCGTTAATGAGCTTCTTTTCTTTTCTTGACTTTGAACAGGCTCAATGCAATTTGAGCTTTCACCGCTACGCTCCGCTCCTGAGAAAGACAGGTCCGGAGGATTTATCCGTAGGACTCTAAAACGGAGGACCCAGAGAAATAAAGGCTCAATGCAATTTGAGCTTTCACCGCTACGCTCCGCTTCAAGAAAGTGGTTTCACCACGTAGCTCCGGATACAGGATAGGATAAATATCCAGTAGTTGACGGCTCTTCGCTACGCTTCAAGAAAGTGGTTTCACCACGTAGCTCCGCCTCTGCTACGGATACAAGTAGTTGTTCCGGATAAGAGTTCCGGATAAATATCTAAGTAGTTAGATAACTAAAGGAGAAAGTGCTTTCACCGCTACGCTACGGCTCCGCTGCTTGGATCTGACTGAATCCGCTTGCTTGGATCTGACTGAATCTGCTTGCTTGGATCTCATGTTCGCGATAGCGACCCCCTGAATCATATCCTTTGAAATTCTAAGTTGTTCCGGATAAGAGTTCCGGATAAATAGTAGTTAGATAAATAAAGGAGGTAGGAGGTAGTTGACTGTCCGCTACGCTACGGCTCTGCCTCCGCTCCGGAAGTGCTTTCAGGCTGTCCTGTCCGCGTAGCTGAAAGAAAGTGGTTGACGGCTGCTATCAATCGCTGCCATCAATCAAGAATCTACCTTTTTTGTACACGGTTTTTCCTACTTTCTTTTGGACACGTCCGCTATTGCCTTGAGTCCTTTTCCTCGCTAAGCTAAGAAAGAGGTCCGGCCATACGTCCGGCTTTTCATTGTCGGCGATATCGATATCGATCCGGCTGCCTTCTTCTGGCTTCGCCCTGAAGTTCAGATTGGAAGCGGAACTGGATAAATATCCGGAGGAGCGTAGCGACTCTATCTTTTTGAGATAGCTACCCCGTAACTCTATCTTTATTGAGAGATAGCTACCCCGTAGTAGCGGACAGCCGCCAACTCTTTCAGCCTAGCGCGTAGCTCCGCGTGGCTTCTAAGTATAGGAATAGGATTTGGCCTGGCTGATTTGGACAGGCCCGGCTCTCGGTCGGTGGCTTCGCCCGCGCAGTGCTTTCTTTCATACTGAAAAGCGCAATATTCTTTGCGCCTTTCGATTTCAGTGAAAGAGCTTTTTTCCAACTCGGATTCAGTATTGGGATCCTTCCTACGTCTTCTTCTATCCTCTGCTCGTTCTAACCTCTAAGCAAGCCTCAAAGGATCAAAGTATTTGAGCTTTGCGCCTTTCTTTGGGGTCTTTGTACTTTTGACTTTGTGCTCGGTCAAAATCAAGCGGAAATCTTCCAGTCCGGAGGACTATCCATCCGGAGGCTCAAAGAATTTGAGAGACGAAGGCCTCGCAATATTCTTTGCACCTGCGGAGCGGAGCGTAGCGGACACAGCCGTCAACTACCGGATATCTCTTTCCTCCTCACATATTCAGGATCAAAGTCTTTCGCAAATTCTTTGCGCCTTCTGAATTTCTTTCTCAGGAGCGGACAGCCTGAAACTAAAGACTTTTCTTTCTCCTCCGAAGAAGCAGAGCGGAGCGTAGCGGACACAGCCGTCAACTACTTGATAGTTATCCTATCTTTCTCCCTACGCGGAATCAAGAATAGACCTCTCTTTATCCGTCCGGAGGACTATCCATTAGAAAAGTTTGAAGATGTCATTGATTTGACCTAGATTTTGATAATGGACCTCTTGCAATTAATTAAACTACTTTTTTCCTTCGTCATCATACTTTTTCTCATATTGAGATTGAACGAAAATAGAGAAAAAATCAGGCATTTGACTTGAAAAGTGGCCTTCCGTATTATATTCTGATCAGCTCTCCTTATCAGTCGAGCCCTAGCAAAATCATGTATTTCACTCCAGGTTATGAAAGAAGAATGAAAGAAGAATTCTCGTTAATGAGTTCATTCTTCTTTTCTTTTCTTTCCTTTTCACAGGTCCGAAGGACAGAAAGGTTAATATGGATAGTCCTCCGTTTTAGAGTCCTACGGATAAATCCTCGGACGGATAAATAGAGGAGAAAGTGCTTTAAGGCTGTCCGCTACGCTTTCGCTCCTCTCCTTTCAGTCGAGCCGCTTTCGCTCCTCCGTTCTAATGGACCAAAGAATATTGCGAGGCGCAAAGTTCTAATGGATAGTCCCTACGGATAAATCCTCCGGACGGTGCAAAGCTCAAATACTTTGATCCTGTAGTTGACGGCTCTTCGCTACGCTGGAGCTACGGAGAAAGAAATGAAGGTGTCTGGTGTCCGCTACGCTGGAAATGGAAAAGAAAGGTGCAAAGAATATTGCGTCAATGAACAAAGGTTTCAGGCTGTCCGCTACGCGTAGCTACGCTTCCGAGAAAGAAAGTAGTGAAATACAGGAGAAAGTAGTGAAATACAGGAGGGAGGTGGTCCGGAGAAAGACAGGAGAAAGAAAGTCTTTAGTTTCAGGCTGTCCGCTCCGCTACGCTGAAAAAGGGAAAAATCAAGGGCGAAGGCACCGATTTTCTGGAAAAGAGAAAAGAAAGGGATAAAGCGCGTAGTGCGGTGTCCGGTGTCCGCTACGCTGGAAAAGGGAAAAGAAAGGGAAAAGAGAAAAGAAAGAAAGGTAGGTGTCCTGTCCGCTCCGCTGGAAAAGAAAGGGAGAAGCCAGCGAACCCACCGCTCTGCTACGCTGAAAGCAAGTGCTTTAAGGCTGTCCGCTACGCGTAGCTTCCGCGTAGGAGAAAGAGCAAAGAATATTGCGAGAGTTTACAAATTAGGAGAAAGTGCTCATTAACGAGAATGAAAGAAGCTCAAAATGGGAATTCTTTATGTGCATCTTTGTGCTAGATTTCAGATTAATCTGCTAGAGGGAAATCCAAGAAAATGCTAGGATCAAAGAATCCCACGGAGCGGGAGGACTTGTTCATAGAATAATCATTCAAAATCTTGAATTTTTCTACAATTCTCGTTATTTAGAAATATGAGAAAAACTATGATGACGAAGGAAAAAAGTAGTTTCATTAATATGGATAGTCCGAAGGACGGAGAAAGACAGGCTCAAAGAAGAATATTGAGAACATGGATACGATACCAAAAAGGATTTGATCATTTTAGCATTGGCCCAGGGGTTCCACTCGTTGTCATAAAAGAAGTACCTCGTCAGTGAGGTTTATTTAACCTCCCCTTCTTCTAAGTAGGGGTCATGCTCGTGCGGGTGCCCTAGGAAGAGCTCGCCCTTTATTTGCTTTTGGGAGGCTTGAGAGAGCGTGATCAGTATAAATCTCCTTATCTTTCCTCCGTCCCGGATCATTTGTAGTTTTTTTCCAAAACATTCCCGGCGCAGCCTATTGGCTTGCCTTTTGGGTTTATCCTTCCTCCTAAAAACCACCTAATTGCCAGAGTTTTTCTCTGTATACGGCATGGGATTTGGCCCGCAGCGAGAAAAGAATCCTTCGAAATCTCTGAATACTAAATTCTTCATATACGAAATTCTTCATTTTGCTAAAACTGAGAAAAGTTATTAAAACTAATTAGGTACGGATTGTCCGACTAAAACTAGTACAAGAAAGAGGGAAGGAAGAACGGATTGGTTTAGCCGTCACGGATAGACATTTCTGTATTCCCTTTCAATCTTCTTTGAGCCTGTCTTTCTCCGTAGCTCCAGCGTAGCGTAGCGGAAATCTTCTTTGAACCTCTATTTATCCGTCCGGAGGATTTATCCGTAGGACTCTAAAACGGAGGACTATCCATTAGAAGGGCTTGCTTTGCGCCTTCGGACCTGTCCGGAGGACTATCCATATTAACCTACGGACCACAAAGTCAAACTAGAATCAAACTATGTTCATTTCTTTTATAGGCTTGATTCTTGAATTGCGTTTTCCCCGTCCGAAGGACCAAGCTTTTTTGACCTTTTTTATAGGACTTTTTCTCATCTTTCTATTGAACGAAAATAGAGAAAAAAAATCCTTCGTCATCTGACTTTTTCTCATCTTTCTATTTAACGAAAATAGAGTTCAAAATCAGGCATTTGACTTTCAAAGTTGCTACAAAGTGGTTTGCTCTCCTTATCAGTCGAGCCCTTGCATTTTATGGGATTCTTGGATTTGAGTCTTCAATCTAGCACAAAGATGAAAATTCCCATTTTGAGCTTCTTTCATTATCGTTAATGAGTGAATTCTTCTTTTCTTTTCGTCAACTCATCTGGAGTAGCTTAATTAGGCTGGTCTCGCCTAATTCTTGACTTTCTTCCGATCAAAGAGTGGGTTTGCCTACGCACGCGCCCGTGAAGCCGGGATTCTCATATTTCATGGCCCATGGCACCTATTTGACCTTCTTTGTAGAGGGAAAGAGAAAAATTCCCCACTCGTTCAGACACGCCCATTCGCCTGATAGCGCATTACCGTCAAACCCCAACCTATGCACACCTCCAGACCTTGAATTGGGCGCTTCGCTGACTATTTCAGTGAGAGGCTTCCGATCCTGAACTCCTGCACCTCATCTCAGTTGGAGTTTGGCTCCTGGATACTTTCTCAACCACCAAGGGATGCCTCTCGGCCTTTCTTTCACTTTTCTATCTCCTTCTCCAACTCAGTCGACTCAATTACGCCGACCCGCTTCGCGCCTCTCCGGCTCTCGATATTCTAACCTCTCCTCTTTCCTTTCACCTCTCAGATCTAGGGGGCCTACCCTACGAGGCGGCTTCCTTCGCCCCAAGTATTCGGTATAGAGGTCTTGAATTAGACTGAGAATTCTCTCTTTCCAAGTTCGCAGCATAAGAAGAAAGGGAATGAGAAGTTGCCTTTGAGTCCGCGAGACTCGAGTTAGAGAGGATAGTAATCTTTGGAAGACTCTTTCTATCAAATCTTAGAAAACAAAGGAGCAAAGAATTTGCGAATAAAGGCTCGACTGAAAGGAGTCAATGAACAAGGGTGTGAAAACCTGCTACACCGGCTTTCATTCATCTTCTGACCTTGGGTCCCCTGAACCAGGAACCCTTGCTGAGGCCTCATCTCTTTCATTCTCTCTTTCCGAAGCAAGATCAGTTCTAGGAGTTCCGGAGAGAGGAGACCTAGGGGATCAAGTCTCTGCAGCTTTGGGTTTAGTGGCTTAGCTCTTCTTCCATCTCCAGAAGTACTCTTTCTTTCTGTGAGTAGGACTAGCCGGAAAGGGAATGAGAATCAGGTTTCAAAGGAGGCGTCTGAAAAGGAAGAAAGATCAAGCCTAGCGAAGCGAAGAGGAGTGCAAGATAGGATGAGCTTACGAAGGAGAGGGCGAGACCACTAAGCGGGGGAATAGGTTTCATAGTCCTCCGGAATTATTAAGGAGAAGGACGCTCGCAATATTCTTTGGGCCTCCGTAGCTTAATATGGCAAAGATGTTGGATAGCTCTGATTTTCGTTTTCGTCCTTCGTCCTTCGTCCTCTCAAATTCTTTCGAAATCTTCTTTCGCTCTTTGCTCCTCGCAATATTCTTTGCACCTCTCCTCCATCTCAGTCGAGCCGCTAATTTGTAATGAAACTCCGTTAGGCGCATAATATGGATTTCAGACTCCTCTTTATTCAATGATCTTTGAGCCTTCTTTCGCAAATTCTTTGCGCCTTCTGGAAATCTTCTTTCTCATATTTCCGCAATATTCTTTGCGCCTCCGGACAGGTGGAAATCTTCTTTCAGAGTCCTTCGCCTTGGATCTGATATTTGCTCCTCGCAATATTCTTTGCGCCTTATTTACTTGGAAAAAGATATCTTTGCTTTCCTTCCTGAATTTGTGGTCAAGCCTTTTGACTCTTCCTGGGCGTGGAGATCTCTAGATCGAGCGAAGCTACTACACCAGCAAGGAGAAGAACTGAAACTGACTTCAAGGAAATGGAAGAAGTATTGGATACAAGAAGAAAATTCCTATGCGAGACTTATCTGAATCGGAAAGGTGGGGTTCGCTTCCTCTTGGGCTTCCTTCCCTCGATTAGCTTCCCTCCCTCTTCCCCTGGGGCGGCCTGAGTTCCCCTTCTAGTTCGTGATCCGACCCCCGCTTTGGTTGGGGAGTTTCTACCTCGTGCACGAGCCCTTTGACTTAACCCTTCGGTCGAGCTTCAATATTCTTTGAACAAGGCTTCCGCTTAAATGTCTTTCCCATTAGAATTGTGATTCTCAGTTAATAAATAATGGATTTCGCAATATTCTTTGCGCCTGATTTTTCATATATATTTAGACCGCTCCAGGACGAGTCTGATTCCACAAGCAAGGATAGAACGACCGAAGGATCAAAGCTGAACATTAGGGATAGCTCTGACTTGGTTTTCGACCGCTTATTTAAGCTATTTCACTTTCTTTTCCATAAGACTTTTGAGAACGCAATATTCTTTGCGACTAGCAAAAAGAAAGAATCTCATCTTGACGGCAGGCAATATTCTTTGCGCCTATTAAATAGTGGTCCGGAGGACTATCCATTAGAATGTAGGCCGAAGGACTTTATCAAGCTGACGAAGGAGAATGGAACCCTCAAGTCAAACCCTGGCTAGACACCAGAGGGGAGATTCCCCGCGCCCGTTGAAGACCATTGAGGTTTCGGAACAAAGAGCTTACTTAATAAGAGGCCAAAGGGGAAGAAGAGGATCGAAAAAAAGGATGGCTGCGGCTGCTCTTCTTCTTTCAGTAGCCTGATTCCATTCTTCTTATCATGCTTTAGGGAGATCGAAGAAGGCCGTCGGCCTAACCTTTTTCTCTATTTCATGGATTATGATAAGAAATGGGGGACGAGAGAGGGGAAGGTATGAGACAACTACCCAACGAAATAGGGTCAAAGGGGTATAAGCAAGTAAGGGGCGCTCTAGCCTACCTACCTCTTTTTTCTCAGTCTTCCAGGATCAGTTTCAGCATTCTTGAAGAAGATAGAGTAGCTTTCAGCAGTTCTTGCGCTTCTTCGATCGATCGATCGGATCTCGCTGCTATGATCAATAAGGCAACTGCAATATCAATATAAAGGCTTTTGACTTGAAATCCCTACTTTTCCGATCAAGAGAAGAAGAGGAAGCGGAGGCAAGTCAGCTAGGCGCGAAGCTTTAACCTACTGAAACCTACTCCCTACTGAAAGTCAGAAAAGAAATAAAGAGCTCTCAATATGAAAATAGTGGAATCTTTGCTAAGTCAATCAAATTCAGGCTCAAGATGAGATTCTTTCCTTTCTGGCCGACGGAGCTTTGAATATTGCCTTCCAATAATATCCGTCCCACTATTTACGACTCCGTTAGGAGGGATAAAAAAGGTCAGTCTTCCGCTTATTATGAGGAGAAGGAGCAAAGAATATTGCCGGACTATGAATAGCTATTACTTTGAGTCGCAGACCTTAGGAGCAAAGAATTTGCGAAGACGGACTTTATCAAGCTGAACTTAGCCTTAACCTAGAAATTCAAAGAAGAAAGAAGAGAATTATCCGTTGAAGAGGAGCGCAAATCAGACAAAAGCCTACGGCCTTAACCTACTTTTTGAATAAGGCGCGAAGGGTCAAAGAATGATCGAGGAGTGCAATCAATGACTCACGGAGCGGGGAAGTCCAAAGGAGAGGTTTCAGGAAAGTTGGAAAGGGTCTTTCTTTCCTTATTCTTCACACATGAAATTGGATAATTCAGTACGACTCGAAGAAGCTAGGGAGGAAGCGTCAGAGGTATGCTCGACCGGCTGAGTTGACTCGGTATTCATACGACTGGAAAGAAGAGATTGAGCTCCTTTCTCACTGCATCAACCGAGACTTCGGTCTTAGATTAGGAGAGGGAGGTGAAAAGAAGATTGAAGGAAGGTGCAAAGAATATTGCCTGGAACTTGAATAAGGAGCGGAAGCGTAGCGGACAGCCTGAAACTAAAGACTTGCTTTCTCCTTTGGAGCGGAAGCGTAGCGTAGCGGTTAAAGCTCAATATTCTTTGAGCCTTGATTTATCCTACGCGGAATCCAGAAGATCCCTGTCCGGAGGATTTATCCGGAGGACTATCCATATTAACCTACGGACCACAAAGTCAAACTAGAATCAAACAATGTGAATTTCTTTGATAGGCTTGATTCTTTCATTGCGTTTTCCCGTCTTTTTTCCTTCGTCATCTGACTTTTTCTCATCTTTCTATTTAACGAAAATAGAGAAATTTTTACATCTTTTTCATGAAAAGTTGCTACAAAGTGGTTTGCTCTCCTTATCAGTCGAGCCCTAGCAAATTGTTCATTTTCGCTAACAAGGTCGTTGATTACAAAAATTCATAGGTTGAATTCGAAATTCATGAATTTCTTTGTTTTTTTTCTCGTTATTTCATAACCTTCGGACCGATAATAGTCGTTTTTTTACATCTTTTTCATTCTTTCTTGCTGCTTCCCTATGTCAAAACCTAGCAAATTCTGAATTTGAGCTAATGAGTTCGCAAATTCTTTGCACCTTTACTTGCTAATTGTGCATTTTCGCTAAGACCTTCCCACTGAATAAGGCGAAAGCTAGTCGATTGGCATGGCTTTCTCTTTCCGATGATTTTTTTGTCCCCTAAATCAAAGAGGATAAAAGGAGAGTTTGCGGCTCGAGAAAGCGAAGTGACCATCGTCATCGGCGAAATGGACATTCGTCAGTACGGATACCGATGAGGAGAGGTGGGCCTCATTTTTTCCCGCTTTCCGGGCAAGAGGCAAAAGGACTAGTCTCCGTTGATCACCTATCAAGGAGGGGAAGTAGGTGGCAGTTTCGGGAAGAAGAAGAAAGAAGAGAAAGGCCGGGGCGGGAAAGTGAGCTAAAGCGAGAGGTTAAAGGAGACGGAGTTATATCAGTCGATCAGGCTCGAATAGGAGAGGTTAGACTCGATAGAGGATCCCACCAGTTGCGGCAGCTTTCTTGTGGTCCTTTAGTTGTGGGAAAGGGATGAAAAGATTATTCATAATGAGGTATATTCACTCAATTCACTCTATTATTTTGAGAGGCCGTTATAGAATAGATAGAGGAGAGGGAACCCCACTAGAAAGATCCGTTGCAGCAGACTTTTGAGAGGTTTCAGAGGTCACAGGGGTCAGATCCGGATCAATCGGAAGCTCCGCTGCTCTTCTCATTGTTCACATTGCTGGAAGAAGGTCAGACCTTGAGTGCACATTTCTGAAACTCTTTCTCTTTCATACCGGCTCAGGTCAGACCCAGACGGATTGGGTGGGGGCCCGACTTCCCTTTTCTATAAGCATAAAGAAGGGAGAGTGATTTGAGAGGTTAAAGGAGAAAGGAGAGGGGAGAATTCTCTTTCATGAAATAGGTCTCAGATCTCGCTGTCTAAGATCAGAATTACCAGGACGAATCCAGGATTGATCACTCAAAGAAGAAGTCTTGATAGTGAACTAATAGACCAAGGAATAAGTAATTCGACTCATGAACATCCAGATCCAGAGAAAGGGAGAGGGTCCGAATGCACCATCGACACCAATCGATGAAAGAAAGATTGACAAAGCCGGTTCGATCAACCCAAGCCATATTATTGAATCAGAAGAAAGGATCATTATGAATTATTCATCTGATGAGATCGCAAGGAAGAAGAAGAAAAATCAAGATCAAGGGAGCGGAAAAGGAGGAGTGCAAGAGGAAAAAAGAATGGTGGAGTTGACTTCCTTGTAATTTCTGAGCCTATTAAGTAATTGGTCAGTACGAGCCCAACTCCTCCGCGCGAACTAAGCGCTTCGATTTAGCCTTTCCCGCTTGAATTTGAATGGAAAGGTTTAGGAGACAAGACCTGAAAGAAAAGAGTGATAGCACGACTCCCGCTTCCAAGCAATGTACTCCATTCCTCCTTGCCTGAGATTATTAGATATAAGAAAGATTTCTTCCCCGACGGATTCGGATATGCAGGATCGTCCGCTCCCTTGCTTGAATCTTGGACTCCTTTGAAGTAGGAGATTTTCGGGGAAGTGGGGGGGCTGTGTAAGGACTAATCCCTCTCTCTATCCGAAATTTGTATCGGGTCCTCATTCTTTGAATTACTCTTCTCATGAGGTCAGCATCGGACAAGAAAATTCCCCATTCTCTGACCCCATATATCGTATGAAAGAAGGAGATTTGAATGAAGGACGCGCCGGATTTCATTCATGGGTCCGTAAGGCTGCCCCTGTCCCAGTTTCATAGGTTGCATGGGGACAGACTACAAGAAGATTCACCAGTTTGCATGTTCAAAGTCAATGAGAGCCTTTTTCTACCTTGGCCTTGGAAAGGATTTCGCATTCCAATTTGATTCATATTCAGTAATTTCTCGAAAGTGAGAATGTCTTGTTCACTTTCCTTCGGGCAAAACCTAGTTCATTGGGATTCTCCCTAAGAAAGAAGAAATGGGGAATGATCATCCCTTTCTTTCTTCTATCTTACCTATACCCAGGAATGAACTCGACTAGCTCGACCCCCAGCGGTTTCGGAACGAGAGGGTACGGGACTGAGGTGGGAGAGAAAGTAGAATGAGTTCGGCTTGCTAGCGGGCCTAGCAGGGAGATGCCATAGGTAATGCAATTCTTCATAGCTGATGAGGCTTAGCACTCCAAACTAGATCAATAGACTCAAAAGTCAATAAAGGAAAATCGCCCGTCCCATTTCAGAATCCATCTGAGTATTCCCTTCTTCTTGCAGGTGAGCTCGAGTTCTAGTAATCGTCTAATAGAGATTCTCTCTCTCTTACTTACAAGAGAAAAAAAAAGAGTCCTTGTCCTCGATCATTCTTTGAGCCTCCTTTCCTGAAAGCTTAGTGAGGATCGAAGGATAGGCTTGACTGACTGACCTTGAAAAGAGATTGCGATAAGGCGGGATGGTCCTGGGACATTTGAATTCAGGGGAAGAGTAGTTGACTCGGAAGAGGAAGAAGGATGCCAAACTGACTAACTACTTCAACCGGCAAAAAGAAAATAGGCTTTCTTCGTCCACTCGAGAACTAGCCTATCACTCTTCTTCAAAAGAAAGAAGGCTGATTTCTTTGTGGATCAGACCCAGAGCGTATTGGGTGCGGGGCTCAGCAGCTTTTCTGAGTGGGGGAAGGGGTGGAATGACCGAGTTTCGGGTCCGAATTCAACCTATCATAGACCGACCGTAAAAGAGGATTCTTTCATACTTGAAGTTCAAAGCAGAATTACCAACCCGGGATTTTGGGATGCAAATGGACTAAAATCGTCCCATTCTCAATTTCAGATTAGGATAGACGTTCAAATCCGAGTTCACTTTGGTCCGTGCGTCTTTCATTCCATGAACCTCACCACTCCTCAGATAATCAGCGCTGAGTCCCTTTCTTTCTTCTATCTTAGAAAAAGACCAGTCTTTTTCAACCCAACTCCCTCTTTTTTTGATGAGAAAGGAGGGTCACGTCCAGATTAGGAGTCCTCCTCATCCGTCTCGGAGATCCACATGCGAGGGGCAGCTAGAGTTGACTCGGGCTATGGAAGAGAAGGATCGGAAGACCCACCAGCCGTACCTGAAAAAGTAGGCGGTCGAAGCCGAGCGGTTGCGAGACCTGGAAGTTTTTGTGGAAGTTTCAGTATTTGTTCTAGCTTTATTTAGTTTCAGAAAGATGCCCAAGAATTAATAGAAAGAAATTAGATTGAGAAATGGGATTTTTCTCTTCGTAATAGAAGATTCGATTCGTCTTTTATGAGATATAGTGGAGGTCTCTCAATTTGAGTTCTCCATCTCTCTTTCGAAAACCCTAGCCAACGAGGCCCCGAGTGGCCCTGATTTTCTATAAGGTGCCCGCCCGGTCAACGGATAGGCGGAGTCTCAAGGGATGGAGAATTCTTTCTTCTAGTTCTCATGAACTTTGATGAACTTCTACTAAAAAAAAAGAAGTGAATATGGATATAAATCAGTCCTTCGGACCACTAAAAGGGTATAATATCGAAGATCAGAATTCGATAAAGACCGACTCCACTCAAATTCTTTGAGCCTTGGATGATAGGTCATTGTATTCAGTCTTCTTTTATGAAAGGCTTTTGTGGTCCACCCACGAATGAATAAGGAAGCTCTTTATGAAAGCAGAAGCTAGACAGAAAGCATAGGATGGGCTCGCGGGTAGATCTTGATCGCCGGCCGAGTTCAATCTCAATAGGAGTTCTCTTTCTCGGCGGAGGTTAGACAAAAAGGAAGATCGGAGAACATCTTTCATGAGAAAGTTCACTCCTAACTACGGGGTCCGACTGGGCTAAGCCTATTTACCCAAAAGAATGGGAAAGAATGAGCGGAAGAAGAAAGCCCTTGGTCTTTTCATGATCTCTTTCGGAATAAGCCTCAGACTGAGGTGAGAAGAATGAGAGAAGAGGAAGAAATGAGAGACCTATCTCGACCTCGTTGACCTCGCGAAGAGGTGACGGATTCTAGGGCGAATCCAGGGAAGAAGAAGGATGAAAGTTGTCGGGGAGTCTGAAATCTGATAAAGGAAAAAAGAAAGGCTTTGAACTTGGTACATTCATTCACATCTTCCTTTCCTTATTCTTTCATTACCGTGAACAGAAAGCGAGAAAGATTAGAATCTAGAATCTCTGATTTATCCCCTTTGCCCCCGCAGGAGAAATATCTAATGGCGAGAGATTATGAGATATATTACGAATGGGAAAAAGCCAAGGGCTTTCTCTTTCTCCGTCTTTGATTTGCTTTTTTCTGGTATGCCCCTCCTCCATCAGAAAGAAGATAGGAAATGGATGATGAAAGAAGTGAGATAAGAATCCCATTCTCAGCCTTTCTATTTTGCGAGATGACGTCCCCTAGCCAACTGGGTAAAGCCTATATGAGCACCGAGGAGGTCAAGCAACCCCGATTTCAGACCGATCGATCCCCTCTCTGTACTCCCGTCAAGAAGTCGATCTGAGGCTTTTTTCTAGTCCCACCTAGGGCCGAGTCAATTTCTCATTACCTTGACAGAGGCAAGATCCAATGAAAGGTCTTCCGAAACCTCTCACAAGTCCCTGTCCTCGGAGGCCTCGTGAACTCGGTCTCGAGTCCTCTTCTCCTTCACTGAAGACTGAAGAATTGAGCGCCGATCTCCTATTATTTCGGTCTCTCATTTCATCCTCTTCTCCAACCGCTACGTGGGAAAGAGAAAGAGCACTTATGAAATACCGGTTGAGGAATAAGACCGCTACGTGGGCTCCAACCTTCCCAATCCGAACCAGCTCCATAGGCGAAGGCTTTGACTAAGGAAAGAATGAAATACCTTTCTCTCTCCCCCACTAAATAAGGATCCGGGAAAGCGCTGGAGCAAGAGATCATACTTCCTTCGCAACCTACCGACCCTCTCGGCTTTAGTTTAGAAAAATGAGATCGCCCCGCGAAAGAAATGAAACTACCACGGACCCCGTCCCACTCTATTCTGAATAACTAGTCCTAAGAAGGAAATTCAAAGAATGATCATTCTATACTGATTCTCTGATCTCTGGCGGCGAGACCATCAATCCATAGGCTTTCTCTTTCTTTGATGAAAGCTCTTTTCTTTCAGAGTCAGGATCTCCCGCGAAAGTAGGCTGGTTCGCTTGAAGAGAATCTTTTCTATGATCAGACTTGACCATCTCGTCAATGACCAGGCTCCATCCAAATAGGTGATATATATGGCGGCCAAGATTTTCTCTATTTCACTGACTCTCAAATTCGTCTAGTGGATAAACAAGGGTCCAGGTGACCCTCAAATTCTTTGAGCCTCTGCATCGATTTATGAGAGGAGTGAAGGATAAGAACATAGGCCTCACTCTAAGTCAATCCTTTGGATCTCAGAATCAATCAAGAAAATTCCGAGAGGGTCCGGAGTCCGATTAGAGAAGTCAGATTTTTTGCACTCCTGAAAAACAAAGGTCCAGGTCTTATGCTTTTGAGTCTCGCTATTGAATTAATGCGCTCCGAAGATCATTCCCCGCCTGAAATTCATGACTTAGTGGATAAAAGAGGTCAAAAGGACCGTCCGAAGGACTCCTTTTCTCTGATTTTCTTAGATAAATGCGCTTCGCTTCGCGCCGGAGGTTATGGTTTTGAGTCTCGCTATTTCAAAAAATCAAGGGCCCTTGTTCATTGACTCCTTATCAGTCGACTTTCTTCGAACCTTATCAGTCGACTTTCTTCGAACCTTCAATTTTTCCTTCGCTCTGAACCTATATTTTTTTTCTACGAGTACCTTCGCTCCTCTCCTTATCAGTCGAGTACCTTCGCTCCTTGTATTTCTCCTTCTTAGTCGAGCTGCTTCGCACCTTCCAGTCTCAAATTCTGAAACTCCTAACCGCTCCTCTCCTTCTTAGTCGAGCTGCTTCGCACCGCTCCGTGGGAGTTGAAAAGCCTACCATCAGAATATATTCCATAAATCAGTCCAAGGAAGAAAAGAAAGTTCAGTCAGGAAAGCCTACCGCAACATGAAAGTGGAATAGAGAGGTCCTCTCTTTTTTATGGGCCTATTTCATTCCATAACTCAAATCCCCAAAAGAGGGAGGACTAGTGCGCGTACTAGGATAAGGAGATCAATCTGAGGCTGCAAGGGAAGAGATAGAAGGCACTCAAGTAGGAGCGCTAAGTCAGAGAAATGAGAACCCACGGAGCGGTTGCGAGACCGTGTTTCAGATCTTCAGTCTGAAAGTCAATTCACAAGGGCTTTCTCTTTCTTCTTTCAAATCAGTCCTCCCCATTTTTTCTATGGAAGAATGGAAAGCTTAGACTGACCTCAGCGCAGCCTCAGATCCCACTGCCTCCAGCCTTATTCAAGAGATCCGGAGTTTGAAATCAAAGCTACTGACTGCCATTCCGATTCCCTTTTTGCCGAAAGGGGTCCTAATCTGAGCCTAAAAGCATATTCAGCCCGTAGTGGCTTCTGATCATAGTTAGTACTTCCAAATGGTAATGGTTCGAGCTCAATTACGAGCAAATCTCAAAATGGATGAGGTGGGCTGCCCCTTTCCCCTTTGTCAGGTCAGCATTCAAGCCCGCCCGATAGCTTCTCATCCGAAAAGCGACCAGCTGACTGACTAAGCAAAGGTAGGGTGCTTGAGCGCATAAGGCTTTCTTCAATCATCAGAATATTCCCAAGAATTCTTCTTCTTTCGGCCGATTTCTGAAGTAGGGAGAGAAAGATAGGAGAGACCCTGAATTTCCCGTTGAGACTAGAAGAGCCACTTATGACCATATCTCCTCTACGCGCGGGGATAGGACTCCTCTATACCGAGATCCGGTATTCCCATATTCATAGTAGTCCTACTTTAGAGCTAAGCCATCAAGGGAGAATCACCCTATTTTGCTAGCTTCTGCCTGACTTAGAAAGAGAGAGTACGATTGTCTATTCCTTGCTATTTTTCATCCTATATTGTTCTAGAATCAAGGCCTTTCATGCCCGGGGATCCCTGGTCAAACTAATTGAAAGCGAAAGCGGATCTACCCAACTTCAGGGGACGGGGGACCCGAGGTCTACCATGAGAATCTGAATTCCCTGCTCTCAGCCGAAAGAATGAATTAATTCATTGAATAAGAATGAAGCTTATAGTCATAGGGTTAGTGGAATTCAGAGGTCCGACTATTATATTAGTGGAATTCGAAAAGAATTTGATCATTCTTTGAGCCTTCAAATTCAAAGGATAAGGACTTTCGCTTTCTCTTTCTTCTTTCAAATCAGTCCTTCGGTGAGTATTATTCCACTCATTTTCGAGGGAGGCGCGAAGCGACTGTGAAGGAGCCCTTCAAATTTGCATCATATTTTCAAAGTTCGAAGGAGTCAGAAAGATTAGACATCTGTGGATTCTTTCATTCTCGTTCGTATAGGTCTGACTATTTCTTTGCTGGATCTCGCGCAAGTTTCTGCTAGTTCGACTTTCTGTCCTGCCTGCCTATCGTCTCCGAAGTCAAAATCAAGACCATTTGATCAAATCCCATCCTTTTTTCCAGGAAATCTCCTAAGCCGGCCGGAAGGAAGGAAGAGACCGATCCGATCTACGATCTCCTCGGATCTAGGGAAGAAGGGAACTACTCTCACTCTCGGCCTATCGGCCTTGCTTGACTTGACTTTATTTCTTGAAAGTCCCTATCGGAAACTTCCTTTATTTAAAGGAGAATCTTCCCCACAGGATAAGGAAGGGAAAGCCAATACCGATCCGATCTCCGATCTCTCAGAAGGGAACTACTCTTGGCCTCTCGGCCTATCGGCCTTGACTTTCATTGATTTCAAGGAGATGCCTATCGGCAACTTCCTTTATTTAAGGGGGAGCATTCCCCACAGGATAAAGAAGGAAAAGAAAAGGGAAAGCAGACTCTCGGCCTAAAGGCCTTGATTTAAGGGGTACCACGAACTCTATGAAAAAGGCAAAGCCGACTCTCTCAGGAAGACAAAAGGGCCGATCCGATCTGCGATCTCCTCGGATCTACCACGGGAATGAAACTACCACGGACCGGGAAAGACGACTCTCGGCCTAAAGGCCTTTAGTTTCCTTTATTTCTTTAAGGTCCCTATCCGATCTCCTCTAGGGAAGGAAGAAGGGAAGGAGTCTCGGCCTAAAGGCCTTGACTTAAGGCTAAGGAATAGGTTCGGTCCCTAAAGGCCTTTACTTATTTAAGGGGGAAGGATTCCCCACAGGAGAAAGAAGGAAGACAGGCATCCGATCTACGATCCGATCTCCGATCTCTCAGAGGCAAAGCAGACTCTCGGACCGGGTACCACGAACTCTCTGAAAAAGGCAAAGCCGGCCGGAAGGCAAAGCCGAC
>NW_026124120.1:5000-30000 GCF_025177605.1 Cucumis melo
AATAATAAAAGAAAAAATAACAAAACGAGATTATATTATCTATAATTTTTTAGAAAACTATAATAAAAAAACTTATTCTATTATTCTAGAATCTATAAACAGTTTAGTTTTCTATCAAAAGAAAAGAAGATATACAAATTTCGAATAGATTGATTAAATGAAATATCAAAAATCCCATAATTGAATCTATTATTCAGAAAATATCAGTAAATACATGTATATTTTTTTGAATCGTTTCATTCGCGAGGAGCTGGATGAGAAGAAACTCTCATGTCCGGTTCTGTAGTAGAGATGGAATTTAGAAATAACCATCAACTATAACCCCAAAAGAACCAGATTCCGTAAACACCATAGAGGAAGAATGAAAGGAATATCTTATCGAGGCAATAGTATTTGCTTCGGGAGATACGCTATTCAGGCACTTGAACCCGCTTGGATCACATCGAGACAAATCGAAGCCGGACGAAGGGCAATGACACGAAATGCACGACGCGGTGGAAAAATATGGGTACGTATATTTCCGGACAAACCCGTTACACTAAGACCCACAGAAACACGTATGGGTTCAGGGAAAGGATCCCCCGAATATTGGGTAGCTGTTGTTAAACCAGGTAGAATACTTTATGAAATGAGTGGAGTAGCCGAAAATATAGCCAGAAAAGCTATTTCAATAGCGGCATCCAAAATGCCTATACGAACCCAATTCATTACTTCGGGATAGAAATGTAGAATCAAAGGAAAGCGATCTTTGTTTAAGATGAAAAAAAAACAATTGCAGATTTATTTTTTTTTTTTTTGAAAAACAATATTTCTTTTTTTTTTTTTTACTTCGCCCTTTGCATTGAAAGAAAAGATTCCAAAATAATATGATTCAACCTCAAACCCTTTTGAATGTAGCAGATAACAGCGGAGCCCGAGAATTGATGTGTATTCGAATCATAGGGGCTAGTAATCGACGATATGCTCATATTGGTGACGTTATTGTTGCTGTAATCAAGAAAGCCGTCCCAAATACACCTCTAGAAAGATCAGAAGTGATCAGAGCTGTAATTGTACGTACTTGTAAAGAACTCAAACGAGAAAATGGTATGATAATACGATATGATGACAATGCTGCGGTTGTTATTGATCAAGAAGGAAATCCAAAAGGAACTCGAATTTTTGGTGCGATTGCCCGAGAATTGAGACAGTTAAATTTCACTAAAATAATTTCATTAGCACCTGAAGTATTATAAAATGAGACAGACCGTGAGATAGTTATACTATTTGAATGAAATTAATTAGTAGATTGTGTATCACGTATATACCTTTTAAAATTCATAACTATTTAATAAAAAAGAATGTTGATTAGATCAAAAATTTAAGTAACCAATAATTTTCGTTTATCATGGGTAAGGACACTATTGCTAACATAATAACCTCTATTCGCAATGCTGACATGAATAGAAAAGGAATGGTTCGAATACCATCTACTAACATCACCGAAAACATTGTTAAAATACTTTTACGAGAAGGTTTTATTGAAAACGTAAGGAAACATCGGGAAAGCAACAAGGATTTTTGGGTTTTAACCCTACGACATAGAAGAAATAGGAAAGGACCATATAAAACGATTTTAAATTTAAAACGGATCAGTCGACCTGGTCTCCGAATATATTCTAACTATCAAAAAATTCCTAGAATTTTAGGCGGAATGGGCATTGTAATTCTGTCTACTTCTCGGGGTATAATGACAGACCGAGAAGCTCGACTACAGGGAATCGGCGGCGAAATTTTGTGTTATATATGGTAATCTTTATGATATTCGAATTATACACAGAACTTCCCTATTTGTAAAAAAAAAAAAAAAAGAAAAGAGGTGGGTTTATAGTTTATAATACGACTCCCCCTTGATTAATTGATACTTTGAAGGGTGTTTCGTCTGGAATGAAAGAGCAAAAAAGGATTTCTGAAGGTTTAATTACTGAATCACTTACCAATGATATGTTTTGGGTTTGTTTAGATAATGAGGATCCAATTCTAGGTTACGTTTCAGGAAGGATTCAACATAGTTTTATCCATATACTAGGTAATAGAGAGTCAAAATTTCAGTAAGTTGTTACGATTCAACCAGGACCAGAAGGCGTATAATTTATAGACTACGAAACAAAGATTCGAATGATTAGGTGAAGTAGTCTTTTCACGTGCAATATTCTTTTTTTTGTAGGGAGATCCAATTCGAAATAGAAAATTTCAAGAAACTTATTTTCTTCCAATAAGTAGATTAAGGTAAGGAATAAAAAATATGAAAATAAGGGCCTCCATTCGGAAAATTTGTGAAAAATGTCGCCTGATCCGTAGGCGGAGACGAATTATGGTAATTTGTTCCAATCCGAGACATAAACAAAGACAAGGATAATCTTTATAAAAAAAAGGACCCCTAAAGGCCACCCACAATATATACATAAAAAGAAATTAAAGGATCCGTTTTGACATGAAATGGATATATCCATATATCTCTGACTTAGATTTATGAGATGATAAAATATGGCAAAACCCATACCAAGAATCGGTTCACGTAGAAATGGACGTATTAGCTCACGTAAAAGTACGCGTAGAATACCAAAGGGCGTTATTCATGTTCAAGCAAGTTTCAACAATACAATTGTGACTGTTACAGATGTACGGGGTCGGGTAATTTCTTGGTCCTCCGCCGGTACGTGTGGATTCAAAGGTACAAGAAGAGGGACACCATTTGCCGCCCAAACCGCAGCAGGAAATGCTATTCGGGCAGTAGTGGATCAAGGGATGCAACGAGCCGAAGTTATGATAAAGGGCCCCGGTCTCGGAAGAGATGCAGCATTAAGAGCTATTCGGAGAAGCGGTATACTATTAAGTTTCATACGGGATGTAACCCCTATGCCACATAATGGCTGTAGGCCCCCTAAAAAACGACGTGTGTAAAAATAAACATTGAAGAGAAATTTCAAGAGAAATAAATAATTCAATGATTTTATCAAAAAATATTACTATGGTTCGAGAGAAAATCAGAGTATCGACTCGGACACTAAAGTGGAAGTGTGTTGAATCAAGAGCAGACAGTAAGCGTCTTTATTATGGACGCTTTATTCTGTCTCCACTTATGAAGGGACAAGGGGATACTATAGGCATTGCGATGCGAAAAGCTTTGCTTGGAGAAATAGAGGGAACATGTATCACACGTGCAAAATCTGAAAAAATCCCACATGAATACTCTACCATAGTCGGTATTCAAGAATCAGTACATGAAATTTTAATGAATTTGAAAGAAATTGTATTGAGAAGTAATCTGTATGGAACTCGTGATGCGTCTATTTGTGTCAAGGGTCCTGGATGCGTAACTGCTCAAGACATCATCTTACCACCTTCGGTGGAAATCGTTGATAATACACAGCATATAGCTAACCTAACGGAACCAATTAATTTTTGTATTGAATTAAAGATCGAGAGGAATCGCGGATATCATATACAAACGCCAAATAATTTTCAAGACGCAAGTTATCCTATGGATGCTATATTCATGCCTGTTCGAAATGTTAATCATAGTATTCATTCTTATGTAAATGGGAATGAAAAACAAGAGATACTTTTTCTCGAAATATGGACCAATGGAAGTTTAACTCCTAAAGAAGCACTTCATGAAGCCTCTCGGAATTTGATTGATTTATTTATTCCTTTTTTACATGCGGAAGAAGAAAAAGAAAACTTCCATTTTAAAAATAATAAACAAAAAGTTACTTTACCCCTTTTTACTTTTCATGAGAAATTGGCGAAACTAAGAAAAAAGAAAAAAGAAAGAGCATTAAAATATATTTTTATTGACCAATCAGAATTGCCTCCTAGGATCTATAATTGCCTCAAAAGGTGCAATATACATACATTATTTGACCTTTTGAATAATAGTCCAGACGAACTTATGAAAATCAAACATTTTCGCATAGAAGACGTAAAACATATATTAGACATTCTCGAAATGGAAAAGAATTTTGCATAAATTTGAAATCCATTGGATTTTTGTTGTAAAAAAACTTTATAAAAAAAAAAGACGAAAATGAAGTTTGAATCTTTAACAGAATCCGTATACTCAAAATAAATCAAAAATTTCATTAAATATGTGTATCTAGGGGTAATTCACTTTGAAGCAACTATTCCCTAGATACACACATCGTGATATTTTATTTATTTCACAATTGAATCAATTTAAAAAAGCCCTAAAGTTAGGGATTTATCAATCGGTAATGTTGCTCCAATACCCAACCAAAGAGCTACTGCGGTACCAATCAAAAAGACGGTTGTCGCTACTGGACGACGAAATGGATTTTGGAATTTATTGACATTCTCCAAAAATGGTACAGTTAATAATCCCGCCGGTACGGAAACCATTAAAAGAACACCCAATAACTTATTTGGCACTGTACGAAGTATTTGAAATACGGGAAAGAAATACCATTCCGGCAATATTTCCAAAGGAGTTGCAAATGGATCTGCGGGTTCACCAATCATTGATGGTTCTAGAACCGCTAAGCCCACGTTACATGCAATAGTACCTAGAATGACTACTGGAAAAATATATAAAAGATCATTGGGCCATGCGGGTTCTCCGTAATAATTATGACCCATACCCTTAGCCAATTTAGCTCTTAATACAGGATCATTCAAATCTGGTTTTTTTGTTATTAGGATAGGTGAATTATTATGGATCCATCCCCCGAAAGAACCGGACATGATAATTTTTCATCATCCGGCTCGAGCACAAATCAAACGAACCAACTGGATCCAGAAAAAAAAATCGATATCTTATCCAAGCATATATAAAATAAATGAGTGATTCAATGTAAGAAAAAATTTAGCGGATTCCGTTTTCAAGAGTTACAATTATCCATTGCAAGGAATTAAGTTCGTACAGATAAATGCTCAATACCCAAGTAGGCTTACAAAGTTGATAATGTTCAAGTGCTTTCTGGGTCGTCTCAAACCTTGCGATGGGGCTTTAGCCCCCAAAAATATTGATACTTTTTACATCCAAAGGATTTACTTGTTACTAATAGAGTCTAGCCTATGTTCTTCTTTAGATCCCTTGTTTCACTCCGATAGTATTATAAATCGAGTCAATGCAGAGGAAATGAATGCATTTTCATACTATTAAGTAAGTGAAATAGATAAAACATAATCTGTATTATGGCATATATATCACCTATTCTAATGGATCTTACGGAGCCTGGTCATGCACGACATGGTCAAGTCTGATCATGGAAAAGATTCTCTTCAAGCGAACCAGCCTACCCTCTGTATGGAGCTTTCGCGGTGGTTGGAATAAAGACACATTTTGTTGTGAATCCCAATGTGGCAGATAAAAAGACATATATCTACACGGTCCAATCAATAGTTCAAGTCACACACTCCCATAATCCATTTTCTCTTCGAAGAATTCCCTTCAACTATTATTGAAAAATAACGAATAAAATTTCGTGGAGTTGAAGGGAAATATCCAAATACATGTCTTATTTTTCAATAATCCATATTTGCAGCAATGAAATACTCTTCTTCCCCCCTGAGTAATCATAAATAACTAATTACAAATCTATGATTTCTATTCTCTATAAAGGACCAGAAATGCCTTGCTTACGTATCATTGGGAAGTGCATTAACATAAATACGGCAGTAAGAAGAGGTAATACAAAAGTGTGTAAACTATAAAAACGAGTCAAGGTAGATTGTCCCACACTAGCACTTCCGCGTAATAACTCTACCAAAGGCGACCCTATTACTGGAATAGCTTCCGGTACACCTGTTACAATTTTGACTGCCCAATAACCAATTTGGTCCCGAGGTAAGGAATAACCAGTTACACCAAAGGATGCGGTCAATACAGCCAGAACCACACCTGTAACCCAAGTCAATTCACGAGGTTTTTTAAATCCACCAGTAAGATACACGCGAAATACGTGCAGGATCATCATTAAGACCATCATACTTGCCGACCATCTATGAACTGATCGGATTAACCAACCAAAATTTGCTTCCGTCATTATATATTGAACAGAAGCAAAAGCCTCAGTAACGGTCGGACGGTAGTAAAAAGTCATAGCAAACCCCGTAGCTACTTGTACTAAAAAACAAGTAAGCGTAATTCCTCCTAGACAATAAAATATGTTGACATGAGGAGGAACGTATTTACTAGTTATATCATCTGCAATCGCCTGAATTTCAAGACGTTCTTCGAACCAATCATACACTTTATTGAGATAGGTAAACCAAGGGGACCCCCCTCTGAGAACCGTATATGAGAATTTCGTCTCGTACGGCTCAAACAGAAACACCCAAATACCGCTCGTAACGGATATGTGTACTAAAAAGTTTCAAACTTCTTAATGCTATGATTCAATTTTTTGTATCAAGATACGAAAGAATCAAAATCCGAAAAGTCTTCTTTGTAGTTATAATGCCCAAATATCAAGTCGGCTCATTCATAGTTATATTGATCATTAGGGGCCTCTTGAATCTTCTATTTACCTATTTTTTTTCTTTGATTTGTATGTAATGCGACTTTACTCTTGTTTTCTTTATTATTGATAGGAATTATCTTGTTAAGACCCTATGAATCAATTAAAACCTTAGATTCAGACTAGAACCACGATGATTCAATAAAAAACCTTCCAAAAAAAGTTCAAAAATTCCCTGAGTAAGAACCCTTGGATTATCACTTATTCAATGCTTATTCAATGACTGAATATAATGAAAAAAGCTAAAGAAAGGTTTATCCTTTAACCAAAATAAGTAGAAACGAAAGAATAAATTTTTTTTATTTATCACTTCTAACTCTTGTTTCGGAGTCCGGCCACGAGGTCTGATAAGTATGAATCATAGTTCTAATATTTGTTCTAATATTTTGGAATCTATTTCATATATTCTGTGCTCCAGATACTAGCCTAGACTGAATATCCAACGAGATCAAATCATCTTCATCAAGATGACCGACTTCTTCTCTGTCGTATCCATAGGATCAATTCTAACAAGTCACACACTCATATTCCGGAAATACAGAAAAAAATAAATTCCACGATCGAACT
This sequence comes from Cucumis melo, assembly GCF_025177605.1. Taxonomy (NCBI): domain Eukaryota; kingdom Viridiplantae; phylum Streptophyta; class Magnoliopsida; order Cucurbitales; family Cucurbitaceae; genus Cucumis; species Cucumis melo. Next base: position 12,089 of record NW_026124120.1, read on the forward strand.
ACCAAAAAATAGTGGGCTAAAAAGCAGAAACCTACATACTTTAGACTTTCCTTTTTATTGAAAAGTTATTTAGGGGTTCTTGTGAATCGAATCTAATTGCTTGAAATTCCGTCCAGTAAAATGGAAGAATTATAAATCTCCAAAATAATACATAGGAATATCGCAAATAAACCCATCGCGACACCCATTAAAGGTGTAGTTCCCCACCCAGGAGCCACTTTACCATATTCCGAATTCAATGGTTTCAATAAATCCCCTACAACAGTTCGTCTTGGCCCAGATCTAGAACTATCGTCAACGGTTTGTGTAGCCATAAATAATCCTATATTTTTTTTTATTCAGTGAGATCTGTTGACTTTGTATACCATTCCGTTGTAAATAAATGATCTTATTATAGATCCATTGTGGTCTTGAAATTATATAATAATGGAAACAGCAACCCTAGTTGCCATCTCTATATCTGGTTTACTTGTAAGTTTTACTGGGTATGCCTTATATACTGCTTTTGGGCAACCCTCTCAACAACTAAGAGATCCATTCGAGGAACACGGGGACTAGTTGAAGTAATGAGCCTCACAATATTGTGAGGCTCATTACTTCAATTGAGATAATGAGAAATCATTTTGCCTTTTTAGTTGGAGTTGGAACTTTAGGCGGTTCGCGAAAAAAGATAGCGAAAAAAATTATTCCTAGAGTCGAGACTAAGAGGAATGTATAAACCAATGCTTCCATAGATTTGATTTCGGTTTACAATTATAGCTTCCATACCTGTTTAATTGGGATCTTTTTACGGATAAAAAAAAGACCAAGACAAGAGTCAAAGAAATGAAAAGTAAGCAATCCGAATAAAGATTTATCCGGTACCCTATCTATGTCAAATCAAAAAATAAAGGAAAAAAAGAACAGAGCAATCTTGTATCAGACTAGACTCTTTTTGTAGTTGGATCTCCAAGTTTTTGGAATGCCCCAAATTCTACTTGAGCGTCCAAATCTGGGTCAATACCAGCAAAGACATCTCTGAACAAGGTTCTCGCACCATGCCAAATGTGTCCGAAGAAGAAGAGCAAAGCAAAGGAAGCATGCCCAAAAGTAAACCAACCCCTTGGACTGCTACGAAAAACCCCATCGGATTTCAAAGTAGCACGATCTAATTCAAAAATTTCACCCAATTGAGCACGTCTAGCATATTTTTTCACAGTAGCAGGATCACTATAACTGACTCCATTGAGTTCACCGCCATAGAACTCAACAGTTACACCGACCTGTTCAACACTATACTTCGATTCTGCTCTTCGAAAAGGAACATCGGCTCTAACAATTCCGTCTCCGTCTACCAAAACAACCGGAAATGTTTCAAAAAAGGTCGGCATACGGCGTACAAAAAGTTCGCGCCCTTCTTTATCTCTAAAAACAGGGTGTCCTAACCAACCAACAGCTATTCCATCCCCGTTGTCCATGGAACCCGCTCTGAATAATCCACCTTTTGCGGGATTATTCCCGATATAATCATAAAAAGCTAATTTTTCAGGAATTTTAGACCAAGCTTCTGATAAACTTTGATTTTCGGCTAACCCGGTACTAACTCTTCGATATATTTCTTGCTGGAAGTATCCCTGATCCCATTGATAACGAGTGGGCCCAAATAATTCAATCGGGGTAGTTGCTGAACCATACCACATAGTTCCAGCAACAACAAAAGCTGCAAAAAATACAGCAGCGATACTACTGGAAAGGACGGTTTCAATATTTCCCATACGTAATCCTTTGTATAGACGTTGGGGCGGACGAACACTAAGATGGAATAGGCCCGCTAATATGCCCAATGTACCTGCTGCAATATGATGCGAGGCTATTCCGCCCGGAACAAAAGGATCAAACCCTTCGACACCCCACGCAGGATTTACGGCTTGTACCCTTCCGGTTAATCCATAAGGATCGGATACCCATATTCCCGGACCATACAATCCGGTTACATGAAATGCACCAAAACCAAAGCAACCCAACCCTGAGAGAAATAAATGAATTCCAAAAATCTTCGGCAAATCCAAAGAAGGTTTTCCTGTACGTTCATCACAAAATATTTCTAGATCCCAATACACCCAATGCCAGATAGCTGCTAAGAAGCACAATCCAGAAAACACAATATGTGCTCCGGCCACACCTTCGTAACTCCAAATACCCGGATTCGTTATAGTCCCTCCTGTGATACTCCAACCCCCCCATGAATTGGTTATTCCTAAACGAGTCATGAAGGGTATAACGAACATACCCTGTCTCCACATTGGATCAAGAACAGGATCAGAGGGATCAAAAACTGCTAATTCGTATAGGGCCATTGAACCGGCCCAACCAGCAACTAGAGCTGTATGCATTATATGAACAGAAAGCAAACGACCGGGATCATTCAATACAACGGTATGAACACGATACCAAGGCAAACCCATGGAAATACCCCTTTATCAAGGAAAAATAGACACTATGTAACTTTATTGCACTGAAAAAAAAAACTATGCTACGGACCTCCCCTTTTGAGGGGATTATCTTGGCGAAAGGATTAATATTTAGTCTATTCTTTTAGTAATAATGGAACAATTCGATTCTATTCGTAGGAACAAAAAGAAGCAGATCTATTCTATACTCGATAAGTACCAATACGCAATGGTAGATGGGAATTGATCCTATTTTATAGGAGTGAATGTATACATACTTGTTCATCATTCAAAAACCTATTCGGGAAGAAGTTTCCCTTATTAATTCTGTTTTCCTTTTTTATGAACTTATTAAATCTATGTATAAAATATGCTAAAAGATAAAATCTGATAAAGGCCCATCTTATTTATTAAGACAATAAACCCGTTGTTACGCTTCCACATCAAAGTTAGCTATAGTACTTAATTCTTTTTTCTTTGCTTTAATGCCTATTGGTGTTCCAAAAGTACCTTTTCGAAGTCCCGGAGAGGAAGACGCATCGTGGGTTGACCTATAGTGCGACTTGTCAGATATATTGGGTCATATGGTATTTCCCCGTTCTCTCCCCCGATCGAGATATCCTCTCTTTCGCCCAAGACGGATTGATTTAATCATCAAAAATTTGGAGCGTGAAGTGCAATTAGATCTATTTTTTGGGGGGTATCCAGATTAATATTATCAATTAGAATAATTTATGGTTTTCTCTCGGTTGTACTAATAAAATGAAGTATCCAGGCTCCGCTTAGAAAAAACTCAATTTGGAATCTATCTATTCTATGATTACTACTACTTGTATCATATTCGATTTATCAATAGCATTGATAGAAAACTTTTAATCAATCGAGTAATATGAAGTAAATTGAAAAAAAAAAAGAAGTCGTAGCAAAAAGCCATGCTATTGGGGCATTTGTCCTATATGTGCAAATCCAAATCGGGCAGATCTTGACTCGGAGTAGAGCATAAACCTAAAAGAATTGAAGAAGACCATTTTGGAACAAGAAAATGACATCGGAATTGAAATTGAATCTCGATGAAACAATATATCAATGAAAAGTTAGTTCGATAAATTGAAAATTTAATGAATTGTTTTTTTATTTATTGAAATTTATAGTATAGATAAACGACCGCGGGCCAAAGGACAAAACTCATCCATTTTGAAAAAAAAATGGAAGGTAAGAAAAAGCCCCTTCATTAGAAGTTAGAAAGAGTCCTCTAAAGAAGGCTAAAATCTAAACATTGATTCTTTTTTCGCTATTTTTTTTGAACCGTATGCATCAAAAGGTGCCCGTACGGTTCTTAAGGGATACAATTTTATCCTAATCAACCGACTTTATCGAGAAAGATTACTTTTTTTAGGCCAAGAGGTTGATAGTGATATTTCGAATCAACTTATTAGTCTTATGGTATATCTCAGTATGGAGGATGATACCAAAGATCTGTATTTATTTATAAACTCTCCCGGTGGAGGGGTAATAAGCGGATTAGGTATTTATGATACTATGCAATTTGTGCAACCAGATGTACAGACAATATGCATGGGATTAGCCGCTTCAATGGGATCTTTTATTCTAGTCGGAGGAGAAATTACCAAACGTCTAGCATTCCCGCACGCTCGGCGCCAATGAGTTTTTTTTAGACAAAAAGAAAACTATGCCTTCGCCATATAAAATATTAAGTAATAATAGCATGGCACTTTGAATTCGATATGAGAATTTTTTTTTTCTAAACCATTAGGTTATGTATCGAAAGAGTAGTATGAGATAAAAGGCATTTCCGATTGTAGGCTGATTTATCGCGGAGGCCTCTTTCAGCGTCACAAACTTTTTTGTTTTCACGACGGAAGACTCTTAACAATATTTCTGTTATGAAAGACTACGAAATATTTATTTTTAAGAAAAAAAATAAAAAAAAGAAACTTTGGGATTGCTGAATAACAAACGAAATCATAAAGCAACGGAACCATCATAGTATTTTGAAATTACTAAAAAAAAGGAAGGGTGGTTATTGGATCATTTACTGCTCTGGTCTGCTAGATCCTATATTTTCTATTCCTTCGCTGGAAGGTAAAAATGAATTCCATTGTGGAGCCGTATGCACTGCACAAAGGATGCCTGTACGGTTGTTAATCCTATCTTTTTTTTATTATCTTTGACTCATCATGATAATGATGTAAGATAGAGAAAACCATTTATTAAATCATCAGGGTAATGATCCATCAACCTGCTAGTTCTTTTTATGAGGCACAAACGGTAGAATTTATCCTGGAAGCGAAAGAACTACTGAGGCTGCGCGAAATCCTCACAAGGGTTTATGTACAAAGAACAGGCAAACCCTTATGGGTTATATCCGAAGACATGGAAAGGGATGTTTTTATGTCAGCAACAGAAGCCCAAGCTCATGGAATTGTTGATCTTGTAGCGGTTGAATAACAAATAGCAGGTATTTCACGCAAAAATCCGAAATTTTCGATTTTCTCTTTTTACCGGGGTTAATATATTACTATTAATCATATTAATTATTAATATCGAATATAGAAGTAATTCATAATCATCCGGTTAGGATTGATCTAAACCAACTCATTATGTATACAATTCAACATGCCAACTATTAAACAACTTATTAGAAACACAAGACAGCCAATCAGAAATGTCACCAAATCGCCCGCCCTTCGGGGATGCCCTCAGCGTCGAGGAACATGTACTAGGGTGTATGTGCGACTCGTTTAGACCATGGACCGGGACAAAAGAAAGTACAAAATTTTTCCCGTATCAGTTATAAGTACAGTGAATAGGATAGAATGAATGGAAGAAATCCGTTCACTACCGAAAATAAATAAACAAAGATTTATCGTATCCTTTTATTGTGTATCAAATTTATGGTTTCTATTGGTGCAAATCCAATCATCTCTATTTTCAATTTTAGATGAGAAAGAATTCCCCATTGGTAACAAATGCTTATCCATTAAGCAGAGGAAATCCTATTTAACAGAAGGATTATAGCCTTATTCTTCCAAGAACGGACTAAGAGGGTCAGCTACCCAACCAATCTTCATAATTAAATACCGTTACTGTATAGGTAGATCTCGTTGTGAAAGACCGATTACTAGATAATTCATGGGTAGAGCCAAAGAGGGTGAACTGTACAAGTTAACAATAACATTGATGAAATAAAAGAAGGAGCTCCGGTGTATAGAGAGGACCTCACCGTTTAAGAAGTAACCATAGAAACGAAGGAACCCACTATTTCTTTATCCATTTCTATTTTTATTTATTTACTCTATTTTTGTTTTTTATACCTAGTAAAAATACTATTTCGTATTTTGGGGTGATTAGAACAAAAAAAGAAATAGTGGTCGGGAAGGTTATAGTAGCAAAAGCCATTGGAATTTTTATTTTATACATTGGAAAAATACGTTTTGTTATTAATAGACTAGGAAAGGAGAAAGGAATAACTGAAAGAAAGGAAATCCATTAGTTATTCATCAAAGTTTCATTTATTCAATGACTAGAATTAAACGAGGATATATAGCTCGGAGACGTAGAACAAAAATTCGTTTATTTGCATCAAGCTTTCGAGGGGCTCATTCAAGACTTACTCGAACTATTACTCAACAGAAAATAAGAGCTTTGGCTTCAGCTTATCGGGATAGAGGTAGGCAAAAAAGAAATTTTCGACAGTTGTGGATCGCTCGAATAAATGCAGTAATTCGATCTAATAAGGTAGACTACAGTTATAGTAGATTCATACACAATCTGTACAAGAGGCAGTTGCTTCTTAATCGTAAAATACTTGCCCAAATCGCGATATTAAATAGAAATTGTCTTTATATGATTTCCAATGAGATCATAAAATACGAAGATTGCAAAGAATCCAGCGGAATGCTTAAAATGGAGTTCTCTGGAGAATGAACTCCGAGAAGGTAGAGTAGAAATTAGTATGATAAAATATGATAAAGTGGTCAAAATGAGCAAATATGTTCAATAAAAAAAAAAACGATTTATTCTTCTTCCACTATTCTTTCTTTTTCTTACGACACGACAATCGAATCTAGATTTTCGGATTTTTCGAACAAAGAATCAATCTGCGGTTGAGTTTGGATTAGAATTTTAATTCAATTAAAGAGTAAGCTAAGTCTATTTATTCCTGGTTCTAAGACCAATAGTTCTAGCGGTCGACTCGCTTCTTTCAAATTGTTTCTCATTATTAAGAAAAGGTAACAAAGATAAAATACGAGCTTGTTTTATAGCAATAGTAATTAAGCGTTGCTGTTTTAAGGTCAATCTATTTACCCGTCTAGATAATATTTTTCCTTGTTCACTAATAAATCGACTAATTAAACTCATGTTTCTATAATCAATTCGATCCCCCGATGGAATCGGGGGCAAACGCCTACGAAAAGATCGTTTGGATTTAAGAAAGAGTCGCTTGGATTTATCCATGGTTTTTTTATTCCTTATCCCGAAAATCCTATTTCTTAATTCTAAATCATTTTAGATCCGATCGAAATAGGATTTGGTTTGTTTATATTTAAATCTAAAATATGTCTAATATATGTAATTTTTCATCTTCCTTGGATTGGAAAAGGGTGACACACAGCCGATCGGTTCGATCTATTTCTTTATCTCCCCATGAATCGTATGTTTGTAACACCGGGGACAGAATTTTCTCAATTCCAATCGACTAGGCGTATTGTGTCGATTCTTTTGAGTAATATATCTGGAAATCCCTATTGATTCCTTATTAACACCGTTTCGAACACAACGAGTACATTCCAAAATAACAGTTACTCGGGCATCTTTACCCTTGGCCATGAACCTCCCTTGGATTTTTGATTCACGCAACTCTTCCATTTTCCGATCCAAAATGAAGAAAAAAAGAAAAATTGGTAACTCGAAATAAAATTATGAAAGATTTCGTTACAATCAAATATTAAAATATAGTAATACAATAATTTCTAAATTTAGAATCGCAGTACAGTTTTTCATTTAAGTATTTTGTATGATATTGTTGCCCTAGCCATCACATTTTCATTTTCGTTCTCACTCTTTTATTAATTAAATTTGAACCTGGCGCCGCGTCCGAGTTTGACTGAGGTTGAATCCATTTTGATTCTTTCTAACTTATTCTAAGTCTAAAAACTCTAAAAAAAAGAAGGGGGAAGGGGATTAGTCAAAGATATTTGATTGTTTTTCTAATCTTCTTCACCCCTTCCCAAGTCAATAACTAGAATGAAAAAAACGGGAATACCAACGCATCCGGGAATAAACGATTGATCTCGATTAATAGACCCGCTAAAGCCCCGAACCATATAGTACTTACTACCGGTGCCACGGAGAGATATGTTTTTAGATCTCGCATTGAAAACCCTCCTACTTTATAGTAATTTGTAATACATACTGGTATTACATACCATCAAATGTATATATAGTTAATAACCGCTTGTATTGTCCGCGGAATTCCTAATTCAAATTGAAATGTACAACAGTTCAATTCGGTAGATATTCCCTTTTTTATTAAAAAAAATATGTAGCTTTCCGCCCCACCCCAAATATTCATTTTTCTTTACGGCGGATTTAATATTTATTATTTCATACGTATATAAGTCTTTTTATTATTTTTATTATATTTTATATATGATATGAGACAAAAAAGAAGAAATGGCAAGATAATTTGTGTATACCAATGGAGGAAATAAATAAAAAATGTGGAAAACAAGACAGGGATTCTCTACAATAACACTGTAGACCAATTGAAAGGGATGTAGCGCAGCTTGGTAGCGCGTTTGTTTTGGGTACAAAATGTCACGGGTTCAAATCCTGTCATCCCTACCTATTACTTATCTTCTGAACAGTAACGAGGAATCAATTGAGATCCATAAAAATTGAACATACATATATCGAATCAATCTTTTTTTATTTAATTTTATGATATTCTCTATGATAATATATGTATCGAAGATATATTCGGGTTGCTTTTAGTTTGATAATAAAACGCTCTTAGTTCAGTTCGGTAGAACGCGGGTCTCCAAAACCCGATGTCGTAGGTTCAAATCCTATAGAGCGTGATTCGATTCTTGTTGTTGTTAAATCAAAATGATACTGAAATAATTCAACAGAAATCAAAATTTTACCTCCTATAAAGCAAGTAGGGGGTCAATCAAAAAAAAGAACTGTTAATTAATCAAAGGTCCAACTGATCCCCCCGTCTGTATTGTAAATATGCGGTCACAAATAATCCAGCCAAAGTAATAGGAATTAGACCTAATACGATTCCAAATAGAAAAACTTCAATCATTTCAATTTAGTTGAACGAGGAAAAGGAGAGGTAATATCTATCCTTAAAATATTAATCGGTATTGCCCATGAATCTCAATGACCAAGAATTCGAAATTGAATTGACAAGGTAAAGAACTCTACAATATATAGAATATATTGAATAACACCGAAATCTTTCTTTTTTTTGAATTGTGCATTCAATGAATTTTAATCAAATAAGTCGTATCTTGTTCAGACCGATAAATAGAGCTGAGGTTATAGTTAAAACTGCTAGTAGAAAACCGAAATAACTAGTGATAGTAGGCATGACGAGGCTAAATGAAATACGTTATTTTTATCCATATGTTTATAAAGCACTTCCCTAAGTTTCTATTTTTGAAAGATACGCGGATGGATAAGTAAAAATACTAATTGAAAAAATATATTCAATTGAAAGTTTTTGATTCATCTATTATTATGATTATAGATGATACTAACAAAAATCTTGTGACATAGGTAAGAAATCAATTCATCATCTGTCTCTCTATCCCGCAATTCGGAATCAAGGGATTCATTGAACAACTCTTGAGTTTTCAAAACAAATATTCTTATTATAAAGAATTTATAAACAATAATTTAATATATAAATCTAGTAAATATATAAATCTATTAAATGGATTCTAAATAATTAGAAAGAAAAAAAAAAAAAAAAAAAGAAAAATAATAAATAAACTATGTTGTGTAACTTGATTCCAAAAATGAAATGCTCTTTGAATCGCTGAAGAATGAATGACCTTATAATGCCCTTTATTTATGAAATTGTATTCCCACTAATTAGATTTTATGTAGTGGGTTCATTTCCATAAAATCTTTTTTAAAAAGAAAAAAAGTATCGCACGATCAGATCACTCGAAACTAGGTTCTCCATTTATTCTTATTCTTTCCATATTAAAAACATTCTTCTAATTAGTTGAAGAACGATCGTTTGAGTCTAATATAAAACAATAATGCGTGCATTACGAATATTTATTATTCTTCTATTCGTTGTTCTGTTTCGTTCATCGAATCCTATGTACTACTGTTACTTGTTACTGGACGACTAACCAATTCCTTAAAATAAAAAAAGATTCAAACAAAAATATAACTACAAACACAAAAGAAATATTTCGAGATTTCACGTCTAATTTCATTGAATTTTGGGACTATTAGAATCTGCTTCCTAAATTATTATAAACCAACCAGTCGGATTCACATTTTACCCAATCTTCGCTTTCTAGCCCGAAGCCAATAACCGATAGAATCCTTAATACTACAGACAGGCATTTTCAGAATTTTCTATTGAATGAATGGTATATGATTCTACATCGACAAGCAGCAAGAAAAGAAGAAACAAATTATATTATTTAGTTTTAGTGCTTCATTTTGATACTTATTGTGAAATTGCGTTGCTGCGTCAGAAGAAGGATAGCTATACTGATTCGGTATACTCTAAAAACACCCTCGGTACAATATTGACGATCTTACAAAGATAAAATTTCAGTTAATTTCCATTTACTGATCTCATCTTTTACGGAATCGATCCCCCTTTTGACTGTACAAGAATATGTGGAGCTCGGCATGTCTGGAAGCACAGGAGAACGTTCTTTTGCTGATATTATCACCAGTATTCGATACTGGGTCATTCATAGCATTACTATACCTTCTCTATTCATTGCAGGTTGGTTATTCGTCAGCACGGGTTTAGCTTACGATGTTTTTGGAAGCCCTCGTCCAAATGAGTATTTTACAGAGAGCCGACAAGGAATTCCATTAATAACTGGCCGTTTTGATTCTTTGGAACAACTCGATGAATTTAGTAGATCTTTTTAGGAGGACCAAATGACTATCGATAAAACTTATCCTATTTTTACAGTGCGATGGTTAACTGTTCACGGACTAGCTGTACCTACCGTTTCTTTTTTAGGGTCAATATCAGCAATGCAATTCATCCAACGATAAACCTAATCCGAATTATAGAGCTATGACACAATCAAATCCGAACGAACAAAATGTTGAATTGAATCGTACCAGTCTTTACTGGGGGTTATTACTCATTTTTGTACTTGCTGTTTTATTTTCCAATTATTTCTTCAATTAAATAAAAGAAAATACTAAATAATAGTACGAATTATCTTATCCCATTCGGAAGGATATCATCTCATAATTATCTATGACTGTTTCTGTCTCTAGCACGACCACTTGATGAAATGGGGAGGGAAGTGGGACAAATGGCCGAGACTACTGGAAGGATTCCTCTTTGGATAATCGGTACTGTAACTGGTATTCCTGTGATCGGTTTAGTTGGTATTTTCTTTTATGGTTCATATTCCGGCTTAGGTTCATCTCTGTAATAATCGGATGAACTGAGTTGGAGACATGAAAGCGTAAGAACTCAACAGGATCCCCCTCAAATCAGAAAAAAAGAGGGGGTAGGTCCCGTTGAGCTCTTACTAATTAGAATTAGACTAATTTATTCATATAAATGAAAAAATGGATCTTTCCTATTTTTTCAAAAAACTTCATTTCTTTCTGATTCTGAATTGCTTCAAAAAAAAAATTGATTCAGACCATCTCTTTCGCGATCGTATCGGTCGATACTTTCATTTCAAAGCGAAAAAAAGAAAGAGAGAATCACTCGATTCCCTCTTTCTGGATGATACAATCCCAATATAACAATATTATATTTCTATCGATCAGATATCACAAACCCTTTAAATAGATTAAAATATACTAATAGAATTTTCTATAGTTATTTTAATATAAAATAGAATTGAAAAATTCATTGAATTTGTTCACTACTTATGTAATAAATCGAAAAAAAGGTTCTGATAAACCGGGAAAAATTGAAACTAAGAATAGAGATCTTTGACGAACGGGATCAAGAATAATTCATTAGTTTATTATTTCGACACCAGAACAAGAAAAGGAATTTTTCTGGTATCGAATACTAGAAAGATGCATAATTCCTTCTAGAATCCTTTGTTCCCTTCATTTTTTTTCTATTCTCCATTTACTTATCTTATTTTTAATATCTACTCTATTTTTATTCTATTAGAATAAAAATAGACACATTCAATGACATTTCAATCTGGCACCAGTGACATAATAATCATAATAATACCGCTCCTATTTGTATTGTAAAAAACAAAGAAATAAAGAAGAGGTAAAATAGTCTTCCTGACAATATAATATCCATACTATGACTAGTAATGCGGTACAAGTAATTACCGAAATAGGGTCGAAAAAGAATAAAAAAAAAAACAAGGGAAAAAGTTTTTCATAATTTTTTGATCATACATAATTAAATTATAGAATTGCCAACAAGAATTTGGTTTTTTTTACGAACTTTATTTGATAAATCCCCAGATTTAGAAATTCATTTCGGACAATTGAACCTTCTCAAACTGTTTCTTTTTAAGAACTAAAAAGATTTGTGCCAAAATAACAGATGCAAAAAAGAACAAAAGGCCTTGGACACGTAATGGATCTTGAAGGACGATTTCCGCATCTCCCTGACCAAATCCTCCCACATTAGGATTACTCGTTAATGGTTGATCAAGTTTGATGGATTCGCCCTCTGAAACAAGAAGTTCTGGTCCTGGAGGGATAATATCAACCACTTGACGCCCATTCGCTGCATCCACTATGGTTATTTCATATCCTCCTTTTTCTTTTCGTATTATTTTGCTTACTATCCCTGCTGCTGTAGCATTATAAACATTATTATTACTCTTACTCCCGTCGGGATAAATCTGACCCCTTCCCCTGTTCCCGCCTACGTATATGGGATATTTTAAGAAGTGAACATCTTTCTTAGTCGCAGGGTCCGGGGAAAGAATAGGAAAGGTGATTTCACTATATTTCTGACCAGGAACAGGACCTATCACAAGAATATTTTTTTTAGTGGGACGATAGCTCTGAAAAGAAAGATTGCCCATCTTTTCTTTAATCTCGGGAGAAATACGATCGGGGGGGGCTAATTCAAACCCCTCGGGTAAAATAAGAACAGCCCCCACATTCAAACCACCCTTTTTACCATTCGCAAGAACTTGTTTCAGTTGCATATCATAAGGAATTCGAACAACTGCTTCAAATACAGTATCAGGAAGTACCGCTTGTGGAACCTCGATATCCACGGGCTTATTAGCTAAATGGCAGTTGGCGCAGACAATACGGCCGGTTGCTTCTCGTGGATTTTCATAACCCTGTTGTGCAAAAATGGGATATGCATTTGAAACGGGTGCCCAAGTTATTATATATATCATGAGTGATACGGAAATAGATCGAGTAATCTCTTCCTTTATCGAAGAAAAGGTATTTCTAGTTTGCATGGTCCAATCATTGAGCCCAAAAATTTCTACAATAAAATTAGGTAGGTCCCTAGTATAGTTCCCTATCCATGATTCTGCTATTTACTGAAATAAAGTTACTCGAATATAGGAGGCATCCTTCGCGATGGGTAGAAGGAATAAGTACAATTTTGAATGTTTTACTTATGTACAAAGTAACAAACATTATATTTTTCAGTCATTCATTGAATGATAAATCACTACAAGTGAGGGAGATACACGATTTAAATAACGGAAGATCCAATATTTTAAAATTGTGTCAAGAATGACTGGAAAAGTGGAAACAAGACCGGATATAATTTGATCGTTATGAGAAAATCCAAAATCTTTGTAGACAGAACCAATCATTAGTTCCCAACCATGGGGTGAATGAAATCCTATACATAAATCAGTTAATAAAAGAATAGAAAAAGCTTTTATTGTGTCGCTTAAGTTATATAGGAACTCTTGAACCCAAGAGTTAAGAATAACAAGTTCTTCATTACCAAGAATAGAATAACCACTTAGAATAACGAAACAGATTATATTTGTCGAGAAGTGCAAAATCATATGGATACGATCCTCATTGTGCATCTTGATCAATTGGATCGTTTCTTTGTAGATTCCGATACGAAGCTTTTGTAGATGTGTTTCTGGGTATTCCTTTAGCATTTCGTCCAAGAGAAAGAGTTCCTCTAATTCTAGAACTTTTTTTATAATACTCTTTTCTTGAATATCATTCAAAAAAATTTCGGATTGACCAGTATTCCACCAATTAGTAACCCAAGATTCTAGGCTTTTATTAAATGAAAGAGAGATCCACCAGGGCAAAAATACTATAGATGCAAGATATAGAAGGGGAATGAATGCTTTCTTTTTTTCCATTTTTTCGTCTTTTATTTTTTAATGAACTCACTTCATTCGTTAACTCTCTACACTACTAATATTTATATCAAACATAAGTTCTATTACAAGTCATATGCATACTATTATGAATCCATTCCCTGTTTTTTAGTTTTTGATTTGTGATTTATTAGTTAATCCTTGAATTTCGAAATAATACAGAAAGAAAATAACAAAGAATCCACTTTTTTTTGTTACTGTGCAGTTGATTTACATACGGATCAAAATTTCGGACAAAGAAAGTTTTCTGGCTGTTCCGTATACGTCTGCTTTGGGTCAAATGAGCATTCTGAAGAAATTCCAGTTAAGTTATTATACTATTACTATGGTCTATAAAAAAGACTATTCTTTCATTTCAGTTTTATCCCTCTTGCTACGAACAAAATTCATTCTGAACTTCATTTTTCAAAAAACTTCAATTGGTACACGCAAGAAATAGGCCAATTCGGCAGCCTTTTGCTCAATTTCTCGTGGGGTCAGATTCTGATCGGTACGCGTCAAGGGAATGGCCCCTTGGCCTCTTATTTCCATATAAAGGACACGACGTGCATAAATACCCTCTTTAACTTCTATTCTGATGGACTGAATGTCTTTCATAAGGAATCGTAGGAAGATTCGACGATTTTTTCCAGGAAACCCCCAACGAAAAATAGACACTATTTCTTCTTTTCTATCGAATCGATCATAACCGCTACCTACATTCCACAAAATTGTGCACCACAAATAGGAGCTAATAAAGAGACCGGCAATCCCATAGAAAGACATTACGATCCCCTGTGGAAAAAAAATTATTTGCTGAGACGGAAATAAAGCTATCAAATCCCTACCAAGATAACTGGAAGTTCCAACCAATAAAAACCCTAATGAACCTAAAAAAAGGATAAAGGCCCAGCAGAAATTGCTGATTTTTCGAGATCCTCTTATAAATTCTATCCATATACGTTCTGATCGCCAATTCATACTAGATCTCGTTGCATTTTATTGGAATTAAGAGAATCAAAAAAAATCTATTTTACTTTTTTTGTTTCCGAAGTAACTCTAATCAACTAGCACTATTTTGATGTGAACCTTTACTTTAGATCTAAGTAATTCATCGAATTACTTAGATCTAAAATAATAACATCACCTTTATATGATTCCCTATAGATACCTACATCCATATAGGTATATTGATTTTATATCTCAAACATTTGTCGCCCGATCTCTTATCTATTTTCTATTTTGAAACTTATCTATTTTCTATTTTGAAATACTTCTAATTGATTTCCTCAGATATCATGTTTACGTATGTATAATCGCTTATGTTTGGAGTAAGCCACATGTTAGATTCTAGTCTACTAAATAGATAGCTGTGTTATCGTCAAAGTCTAAGTTTTGAAAAAAAAAAATAGACAGCATATTTAAAAAATCTTGTTTTTTTGAACATGAAGAAATAAAGAAGCCATTGCAATTGCCGGAAATACTAGGCCCACTAAAGGCACAAAAATAGAGGGTAAGGTGGTGAGAGTTGTCATAGAATGGATACCTCGACTTAATATTTTCATTGTTATATTAATAGTTTTACCTGTTATTTATTGATTGTTATAAAAGGTATCTTATAATTATACTAATTCAATATATAATTATACTAAGTAATATCTACGTGAGTATATATAGAAAAGGAATGAGGAATGTCGAATTAAATAAATGGACTTACTCATCTTTCGACATGAGATATATGTATCATAATAGACGTTTGCATTATTTTAGTTATTATCTTGTCTTAGCATTTTTTTTTAATAAAATTTCATAAAGATTTTCGTACAAATTCCCAAAAAGGTAGTTATAATCCGATCCAACAACAAGGATTCTTAGTAAAACTAGAGATCCGCTAGAGATGTAGAAAGATGCAAGACTCTATGCCGCTATTTGCTATAGTTGAAGTATATATACACATGTAATGTTAAGAAGGGAGCATGAAATTCATTTTCTTCCCCGTGCCAAATTTTGCGGAAGAAATAAAAAAAAAAAGAATTCATTTTTTAAGTTAAGTAAGGCTTTACTTGATTGAATTTTGATTCGAGGGAACGAAAGCGT
Source organism: Cucumis melo (assembly GCF_025177605.1). Lineage (NCBI taxonomy): Eukaryota > Viridiplantae > Streptophyta > Magnoliopsida > Cucurbitales > Cucurbitaceae > Cucumis > Cucumis melo. The sequence goes on from NW_026124120.1 coordinate 28,158, forward strand.
GGAGCTGAAATAACTCACTCACAACACCTTTTAAAGGATTACGTGGTACGATTAGATCGAATAAGCCCTTATCGAATAAAGATTCAGCCTCCTGTGAACCCTCAGGGACTGCCTTATTCAATGTTTGTTCAATTACTCTTTTACCCGCAAATGCGATGTAGGCATTCGGTTCGGCAATAATGATATCCCCCAACATACCAAAACTAGCTGTCACCCCACCAGTAGTAGGAGATGTAAGGATTGCTACATAGAATAATTTTTTATTTGATTGATAATCATATAAAGCGGAAGATATTTTTGCCATTTGCATCAAGCTCAAACTTCCTTCTTGCATGCGTGCTCCTCCCGAAGCACACACTAAAATAAGAGGTAAAAATTGATTGGTAGCATACTCGATCAAACGGGTGATTTTCTCTCCTACTACGGATCCCATACTACCCCCCTATAAACTGAAAATCCATAACCCCAATTGCTACTGGAATATCATTTAATTTACCTGTGCCTGTTTGAATAGCCTCAGTTAATCCTGTCTTTCTTTGATAAGAAGAAAGACGATCTTTATAAGTATAAAGTTGATTCTCCGAATCAAATTGAATGGGATCCAAAGAGACCATGTCTTCATCCATAGGGTCCCAAGTACCTGGATCAATCAAAAGTTCGATTCTATCTGAACTACTCATTTTCAAATGGTATCCACATTGTTGACAAATATTCATTTTTGATTTAAAAATTTTCTTATAATTTAATCCATAACAATTTTCGCATTGAACCCACAAATGCCTGTATTTTTTAGTTAGATCTAGATCATTAGAACGTTCTGTTGTAGTTAAATTTTTTCTATGCGTGCTAGTTCTTATACTGAAACTCTCACTTTGACTACTATTTCCACCTTCAGCACAAATAGAACTATAAATGTAACTGTCACTGTAATTGTGACTACCACTTAAAATGTAACTATCAATACAGATTTGAGTCCAAAGATAACTGTCAATGCAACTATTAATGTGATTATTCCAACTATATTTAGTATCATACATGTACTGATCATAGTGGGAATCATCACTCTTAGATACATTATTTTGATAAGTAGAGTTCCGAAAACTATAAAAAGAACTTTCTAGTTCACTTACAAAAGAAGGATCATTGTCAATCTCAAAAATTTGATTTTCAATATCCAAATAGATGGAATAACTGCAGCTATTACTATCCCTAACTAAAAAAGTGTCATCAGATATGAAATTCCGAATGCCGACTAAATCATCAACAGTACTGTAACTAGAATTGTAACTATCACTATGACTAGGAATGTTTTTATTCATATTATTTATAATTGATCCTTCACTTTCAATAGGACCAAGACTATTGATTGATTTATTTAGCCTACACCTGTATTCTAACTTCCCTTTAGACAACATCGAATTTAACCATCTTTTTTCCATAGAGCTTTCTTGCCCCTATTTACATGAAAATACAATAGCTGAATAGTCATTCGATAAAAAAGAAATCATTTAAATATCTCATTTCCTATCAGAATAGGATCTAAATCCAATCACTAGGATTATTAAGTATTAACGAGTCGGTCTTAAAAAAAAAAGGTTCCGTTATATATAGTGAAGTGATACTTAGCGTTCTCTCAAAAGAGAATTATTTTTTTTTTCAATTAAATCAATTCAATTATTAATTTATAAATAGTGGTTTCTCACCGGTTATGTCAAATTGTCAAATTCACATAAAAAAAATCGTTGTTATCCCTATGAATATGAAGAACTTTTTTCGTAAAATCTCGTCTACTAAAAAATTTGTATTCCAAGACAGAACAAAAAGGACAATATACAGGATGGGG
>NW_026124120.1:35000-45000 GCF_025177605.1 Cucumis melo
TAGGCACTAAAAAAATCCATCATTGATTTGAGATATTGATAAGGTGAATACCCAGTCTATTCAATGCTAGGCATAATGAGTATCAGGACCTCAAAAAAAATGATCTTTCGTCCTATCTTATGAACAACTTTAAGGTGTATGAAGTTTCATATTTTATTCTTTAAGCAGAAGCAGGACGATAGAGATTCCATTTAACTTAAGTTGATCTAGGTCAGAAGCATACCTACGTCAGGATAACCCCTTCTTTGAAAAACTTTGGTAGTGCTCCGAGATTCGAATCAAAATAATGAATCAGAGCACATGGAACCATCTCCCTTTCTTTCTGTCAAGAAAAAATATGGTAGACTAACTTATTTATAACAGTTAATGAAAGAGCCCAATGCAAAAAAATGCATGTTGGGTCTTTGAAACAGTTCAAATCATTTTGATAATAATAAGTTTGATCTGTTTTACCGAGAAGGTCTACGGTTCGAGTCCGTATAGCCCTATATTATTAATAATTCAAAAATAGAATCGTTTTCCTTTCCTCATTATTGTTTGTATTGTTTGTAATTGGCCACTTGATTTGGTTCATCATTAATGTCTTATCTTTGTAGATGAATTACATATGAAAATTTTCCTATTTTCCCATACAAAATCAAGAAATTAGTAATACTTCTTTTCTTTGGGATACCTACCCAATTCTAGTAAATTTTTGGAGTCAAAATCATGACATGAAACCGGTTAAAAACTCCACCATAACCCAATGCAAATCGAATGCACTAGTAAATCACATGGATCTAGGAACGACTTACTGTATTTTATTTGTGGACAAGCTAGAGTTTGAGAAACGAAGATCTTTGGTAACTTTCATTGTAAACATTCTCAAATAGGCTTTTCTGTTGGTATACCTTATCTAGTAAAGCACAAAACTAAAGTAGTCGTCTTCTCTTTCCTTCTTCAATCACTAAAAGTTCCTAAATGGAAATTCCGACTATATGTATCCTCTCTATATAAATATATAATATTTAATATATATTTATTATGGATATAATAGATATTATATAAATAGGATTATAGTGGATGAATCTTCAAACGAGACATGTACCGATCGACTAATCCGGTATATTTTCCACATTGATAGGAGTACGTTTATGTTTCTGCTTTACGAATATGATATTTTCTGGGTATTTCTAATAATATCAAGTCTTATTCCTATTTTGGCATTTCTAATTTCTGGAGTTTTAGCCCCTCTTAGCAAAGAGCCAGAGAAACTTTCGAGTTATGAATCGGGAATAGAACCAATGGGCGATGCTTGGGTACAATTTAGAATCCGTTATTATATGTTTGCTCTAGTTTTTGTTGTTTTTGATGTTGAAACAGTTTTTCTTTATCCGTGGGCAATGAGTTTTGATGTATTAGGGGTATCCGTCTTTATAGAAGCTTTAATTTTCGTGCTTATCCTAATTGTCGGTTTAGTTTATGCATGGCGAAAAGGAGCATTGGAATGGTCTTAGTTTTTGAATATTCAGACAATTAAAAAAAACATTGAGACAGTTATGAATTCCATCGAGTTTCCCTTACTTGATCGAACAACCCAAACTTCAGTTATTTCAACTACATCAAATGATCTTTCAAATTGGTCAAGACTCTCCAGTTTATGGCCGCTTCTCTATGGTACCAGTTGTTGCTTCATTGAATTCGCTTCATTAATAGGTTCACGATTCGACTTTGATCGTTATGGACTGGTACCAAGATCTAGTCCTAGACAGGCAGACTTAATTTTAACAGCGGGTACGGTAACAATGAAAATGGCTCCTTCTTTAGTAAGATTATATGAGCAAATGCCTGAACCAAAATATGTTATTGCTATGGGAGCATGTACAATTACAGGAGGGATGTTCAGTACCGATTCTTATAGTACTGTTCGGGGAGTCGATAAGTTAATTCCTGTCGATGTGTATTTGCCGGGTTGTCCGCCTAAACCCGAGGCTGTTATAGATGCTATAACAAAACTTCGTAAGAAAATATCTCGAGAAATCTATGAAGATCGAATTAAGTCTCAAGAGGAAAATCGGTGTTTTACTACCAATCACAAATTTCATGTTGGCCCAAGTACTAATACTGGAAATTACGATCAAGGATTACTCTATCAACCATCATCTACTTCAGAGATCATCCCTCCTGAAACTTTTTTCAAATACAAAAGTGCAGTCTCTTCCTACGAATTAGTAAATTAGGCCGTATACTTTTTTTGTACAGAATAACAAAGCAAAGAACGAGTGAATCTTCATCAATTTTTCATTGTAAATGGGAAATACTTATACAAATAAAAATAAAAAAATGGGGGGGGGAGAAGATGCAGGGTAATTTGTCTTCTTGGCTAGTCAAACATGGACTGGTTCATAGATCTTTGGGTTTCGATTACCAAGGAATAGAGACTTTACAAATAAAGCCCGAGGAATGGCATTCCATTGCAGTCATTTTATATGTATATGGTTACAATTATCTACGTTCCCAATGTGCTTATGATGTAGCACCAGGCGGACTGTTAGCTAGTGTGTATCATCTTACGAGAATCGAGTATGGTATAGATCAACCGGAAGAGGTATGCATAAAAGTATTTGCCGCAAGGATAAATCCTAAAATTCCGTCTGTTTTCTGGGTTTGGAAAAGTGCGGATTTTCCAGAAAGGGAATCTTATGATATGTTGGGAATTTCTTATGATAATCATCCACGTCTAAAGCGTATCTTAATGCCTGAAAGTTGGGTAGGATGGCCCTTACGTAAGGATTATATTGCCCCCAATTTTTATGAAATACAAGATGCTCATTAAATAATACGAAACTAATCTTCACTTCGACAACTCAAGATATTCAAATACATTTTTACGTTCTCTTATAGATATAGCATAGTAATTGAAGTCTCATTCATCTTATTATTATTGATTAAAAAAAATACAATTAGAGATTTGGTGAGATTATCCAATTTGTAAGATACTTATTTTGGATGAGCCACAAGCTAATAGGATGAACTAAATGAGTTCTGCATTATGAACTATGTATCACGCATATGACTTATAGATGTGCTTTAAAAAGTCACATAGGGTGAAATGAAGAAATATAATATGAAAAGAGAATCGGATTCTATTTGTACTGTATCTGAGATGAATCTTGGCCATTCCCGCCTTTCAACTCCCCTAGACTAGACTTTTGGGTCTTATAAGGAACTAATTGAAACTTTCAAATATGTATAAAATAGGAATTGAACGCCAGGAGACAGAGTATGAACAAATAAAAAAGAAGAGGAAACAAAAGAAAATTCTTTTCTTTTACATATCTATATACATCCTTTACATATTTCTATAAATATCCTCTTTATCTTTACTTGTCTATTTTCGACATCTATAAATAGAGTAAAAAATATATATAGTTTAGTTAAAGGGTAGATTTCCAGACATCATCATGTATCAGTATTTTTCATGATCTATATTATTAATGAATCCGTAGAATAGATACTCATACAAATTCATGATGTGCCAAGAACCAGATTTGAACTGGTGACACGAGGATTTTCAGTCCTCTGCTCTACCAACTGAGCTATCCCGGCCATTTCCGACACATTATCCTTATTTTAATAGATGACTTTGGTCTATGTCAATTGTAAATAAGAAAAAAGGTATTCCAAAGTCTTCTTTTTGAAGATATACGAAATTTCAGGGCTTGGATAAGCCTTTCGAAGTTTCAGTACAGTAGACAGTTAATCATTCAAATTTCACAGATTACTTGCGCAAGGATGTTCGTTTGTACGTCTATCATATAGAATATATACCACAAGCCTTGTGATAAGAAATCAAATTTCCGCTCAAATACGCTTGTGAAAGAGTCGAATGAATGAGAAACATAACAAAGTCTGAATTGCTAATGAACGGATAAATAATTAAAGAGGCCAACGGGCCTTTTTAGGGTTTTGGGGATAGAGGGACTTGAACCCTCACGATTTTAAAAGTCGACGGATTTTCCTCTTACTATAAATTTCATTTTTGTCGTTATTGACATGTAGAATGGGACTCTATCTTTATTCTATTCGATCTGATTAATCAATTCTTCAAAAGATCTATCAGACTATGATGGAGTAAATGATTTGATCAATGAATATTCGATTATTTTTTCAACTTGTAGATCTTGGAATCGATTCATAACAATTCGTTCATTTTTATATATAATTTTATATATATATATAAATATAAATATAAAAAATTATAGAAATATAAAAAATAGAGATTCGAGTTGTCATTAATCAATATAGTATTTCAGTACGTAATACGTTTATCTTTCATCGTTTCTGGAGTTTCGATGGAAGGATTCATTCCTTTACTAACGCAACGTCGTCAACTCCATTTGTTAGAACAGCTTCCATTGAGTCTCTGCACCTACCCTTTTTTTTCGGAAAAAAGGATTTGGCTCAGGATTGCCCATTTTTAATTCCAGGGTTTCTCTGAATTTGAAAGTTATCACTTAGTAGGTTTCCATACCAAGGCTCAATCTAATTAAGTCCGTAGCGTCTACCGATTTCGCCATATCCCCCTCTTTTAAGATTAGTATCGCATTATGATGTCCTTCCCCGTTTTCTTTCATTTGTATTATACTGGAACCACTCAAGTCATTAGAATACCGATTCCTCTATTGAAAAGTGTTTCCTCCTATTGGATTTCTTGTCTATCTTCTTTCATCTCTCTCTTCTCTATCGGAGACCCATATTTGTTCCGATCCAAAATGATTCTATCATTTCTGTATCTGCAATTCAATATATATCAATATAGATAGATATATGAACATATATATTTGCCCCTCTTTCTATTATTTTTTTAGTAAAAAATTTAATACTTAAACGGTCGATTCCCTTGTTCGTCTTATCTTCCACCTTTCAGAATGAAAACATAGAAACGCTTCATTATCATCTCAATTGCATTAAATGCAATTAAGATTAACACATTAATTATTGATACACATCCATTTGATAAATAGATCAAAATTTTCTATCGCTATATTCTATTAATCGTTATATTAATTATTATGTTCTATAATAGAACAATTCCAATATTGAATATTTATTTGAAATGAAATTAGATTCTATATTCATATTAATTAGGAATAGCTAAGATCCCAGTAATTTAGTAAATTACTATGCATGTAACATTTCTGTTATGTGAGCCCGCTTAGCTCAGAGGTTAGAGCATCGCATTTGTAATGCGATGGTCATCGGTTCGATTCCGATAGCCGGCTTTTCTCTATTGATTTTATTTTTGACATAATTGATAAATCAAATAAATAAAGAAACGACTTCTTACCCTTTTTCAAAGGTCACCGATCTATGATGTCGTAGGAACTTACTTACCTTTATGACTAAAGGAGGGGTTCTATTTCTGTAGAACAAATCAAGAAAGGAACTCTTACTTTTTTATATCATTTACATATACAATAGGATCCGGATATTGATCCAAGTTATCTAATTATTCTTTGTTTTGTAGTACAATACTTTACTGGATTTCACTTCATTTATAATATTTATCATTTAGTTTTCATTTAAGTTTATGAAATTTAAATAAAATAAAATGTTTATGAAATTTAAATAAAATAAAATAAGGAGTCTTTATGTCGCGTTACAGAGGGCCTCGTTTCAAAAAAATACGCCGTCTGGGGGCTTTACCGGGACTAACTAGTAAAAGGCCCAAAACCGGAAACGATCTTAAAAACCAATCGCGTTCCGGTAAAAAATCTCAATATCGTATTCGTTTAGAAGAAAAACAAAAATTGCGTTTTCATTATGGTCTTACAGAACGACAATTACTTAAATACGTTCGTATCGCCGGAAAAGCCAAAGGATCAACGGGTCAAGTTTTACTACAATTACTTGAAATGCGTTTGGATAACATCCTTTTTCGATTGGGTATGGCTTCGACTATTCCTCAAGCCCGACAATTAGTTAATCATAGACATATTTTAGTTAATGGTTCTATAGTGGATATACCAAGTTATCGGTGCAAACCCCGAGATATTATTACAGCAAAAGATGAAAAAAAATCGAGAACACTGATTCAAAATTATCTTGATTCATCCCCCCCTCAGGAATTGCCAAAACATTTGACTCTTCAGCCATTGCAATATAAAGGATTAGTCAATCAAATAATAGATAGTAAATGGGTCAGTTTAAAAATAAATGAATTGCTCGTTGTAGAATATTATTCTCGTCAGACTTAAACCTAACTAAAAAACAAGGGTTCGGACAATTTCGTCCTCCCCTTCGCCGAAGTCTAAGTAAAGAGACCGAAGGAAAGTAAGGTTTTGATCCGGAAATTTTTCTATCATTCATCTATCATTGATCGGTAGGGGGATTTTCATCTCTTGTGCATTCTTTCCAGTCTTTTCGTTTCCGTACCACAAAAATTCGAAATAAAGAATCCATAAAGGTCTAACCGTTGGAATAATAGTATCGATTGTTATTTGATTTGATACATTGTGGTCAGTAACATTGTTGAATTAGTACGGAAAGAGAGGGATTCGAACCCTCGGTAAACAAAAGCCTACATAGCAGTTCCAATGCTACGCCTTCAACCACTCGGCCATCTCTCCTACAGAATGATTATGGCCCAGAAACCGAGTTAATAGTGAGTCATTAATATTCAATTTTTTTTTTGATAGGCACGTCCAACCAATTCTAACTATACAAATAATTTTTTTTTAACTATGTTTAATGGATACTTTTAGCTCATGATTCTATTTAGTTTTTTAAACTATGATTCCTTTTTTCTAAAAATTCGACTTTTACAGTTTTCGATTTTTCACCAACAACTGTTTATCCCATACATATATCTAGTCACAAGTTATGAATCATAGAATGATTATTCGATTCTTTTTGCTCTTTTTTGTATCATAATTCAATCAAAAAACTTCTAGAATTACCCCAGTCAGATAAATAAAATTCTTTTTTTCTTCAACTTCGCTGAAATCAGAATAGTTCTCTTCATTCTGATCCTACTACATTTGGATGAAATTTAACCGGATTGAAATATTTCTTCTCTTTTATTGATTCCTGTGAAATCAAAAAGAAACAATTTTAATATCGAGTGGGATTTTTTAATGAATCCGTTTTTATGTTATTTCGTACTATGCAATTCCTTTGTTTGTGGGATCATTTTCTCACGAGAGGTAATTAAAAGAAATTATAGAATGGGGTTGTTACCGATGCCTAGATCTGGTGGGATAAATGGAAATTTTATCGATAAGACCTTTTCAATTGTAGCCAATATCTTATTACGAATAATTCCGACAACTTCCGGGGAAAAAGAGGCATTCACCTATTACAGAGATGGTGCGATTTGATTTTTTTTTTTTTCAATTTTCTTTACCGCTCTCCGTCTTAGTAGAAAGACACAGTATTCGGGATAGAAAGAAAACAATAATTGAAATAAATCTACGCTTCTTGGAGGTGCAATTTGAAAATCAAAAAATTCCTTCTGTCGTGTATCCCCGATTAATGTAACCTTAGATGCTAGAATTGTCGATTCTAGTATTAAGCGAAAGGTGTAACCTATGGATTAAGTCAACCCTACTCCACTAGTAAAAATATTCACTAGTAAAAATAGGTAGCAGAGGGGAAGAAGCACTACACCTAGGAATCAACAACACGAAAACTTTGTTATAAATTATACCTTTTCCTTATCGGGATCGGAACTTAGAAAAATGGTTGGGACAACAAACATCCATCTCGTTTGTATTTTGGATACCTGTATAACCATCGAAGACTGTTGAAGTGACTAATTCCTGGAAATTTAGAGGCGTTGAGGACAAAGAAATTGTTAGAGTTACCATTTTTATTTTTATCTAGTAAACCATGCTTGATGTTAAGAAAAGATCTTTTACAGGAAGGTTGGCTAGAGATTTTTTGTAAAAACGCTAGTCCCATGAGTTCATAATGAGAGTATTTCAATGTTTTTTGATTTCATGTATTATTCTCATCTCATTATGCGCATCAGATAAAGGGGGAGCCGTATGAGATGAAAATCTCACGTACGGTTCTGGAACGGAGATTCTTTCAATGGAATAACGAACGACCGTAACGGATGTCGGCTCAATCCGAAGGAAATTATGCGGAAGCTCTACAGAATTATTATGAAGCTATGCGACTAGAAATCGATCCCTATGATCGAAGTTATATACTCTATAACATAGGTCTTATCCACACAAGGAACGGAGAACATACAAAAGCTTTGGAATATTATTTTCGGGCACTAGAACGAAACCCGTTCTTACCACAAGCTTTTAATAATATGGCTGTGATCTGTCATTACGTGCGACTATCTCCACTATAGAAAGAAAAAAAAGAGAAAATTCGCTAATAAATACTAAAAAAAATAGGCTTTCTACATATGTATTGTCCAAACTAACGATTTGTATCAGCTGTAGCAAAGAAAGAAACTTCATAGAAGCAGAAATATGAAGAAATAGGTATGCCTAGATACTTTATTCTATGGATAAAGGATCTAATTGATAGAAGAAGCACCGTAAAGATCAATTAGTCAGGTTTTTGGCCGATACAATAAAAACTGCTTACTTATATCATGATATAAGATCAAAATGAAGGAATCCACTTATGTAATAGGGTGGATCCCCTACAATATTGAGCAGCGGTGTAGCATCAGATCCCAAAGACAGTAAGTCTTTTCTTTCTTATGAAGGAAAGTCTTTTTCAAGGATTCTATATAAATTTCTAGATGAAACCGAGATAGTTATCTTTCAGAAAATTGTAACGATAGTGGGTGGAATGCCTATGCTTTATTCTTCTGAAGGTGGGAGAAAAGATAAAACTTATTTAATTATTCAGCAAAATTGAAGTTTGAAACTTATATAATTAACCGCTTTTGCTTAACTCGAGAAAAAAAAATGGGCTAGATCTATGAAAAATTTCATTCAATTAGATTAGATATGATAAATTTTTTTAAATATGGGACAGCAAAAGAATTGACTGTTGAGCCGTATGAGGTAGGAAACTCTCAAGTACGGTTCTAAGGGAAGGAATTTACCTGCCTATTCCGACCGGGGAGAACAGGCCATTCGACAGGGAGATTCTGAAATTGCGGAGGCTTGGTTCAATCAAGCCGCTGAGTATTGGAAACAAGCTATAGCGCTTACTCCCGGTAATTATATTGAAGCCCAAAATTGGTTGAAGATCACAAGGCGTTTCAAATAAGAAAACTCTATTTTTTTTTTTTTCTTTATTTTTTTTTATTTCTTTATTTTAAATATTAACTGCTATGCTATTATTAAACTTTTCTTTTGATAAATATTTTCAAATATAAATGAATTTTTTATATTTTGTATAAATATATAGCTATTATATTTAGCTAGTATTAGTTAGAAATTTGGATATTTTTATATTTGTTATAATTCTTTGTTGTCCGCATCAGGCAAATCAAAGGGATAATTTCTCAGTGAAGAACCAATCAAGGAATTTCATTATATCCCTTCTAATCTAAGATCCTTCAATTTTTTTTGGTATTTTGTAGGGGTAAACGATACAGAGATACATTAGAATTAGAGAATGTATTTTATATAAAAAAAGATGTTCTATGTAAGACATAAAGTAGTTCCATTTAGGAACTTCTAATGGAGATATGTGAATACATTCGGTTCTACAAAAAAATTGAATTTGTGTCAATTCAAAACCCCGAAAGGGGTTTTATAAGATTAAAAAGGTCCGTTGAGCGCCTCATGGCTATGTCATAATAGATCCGAACACTTGCCCCGGATCAACTTCCAGATCATAATTGCTCTAGTGAATAACTAAAAAAAAAAAAAAAATAGATGGGAGATAGCAGAGAAAGAAACTAAGTATAAAAATCTCTCATAGGTTCACTAATTACTTAACTATTGGCGGGTCTCTTTGTATGTGTTGTCCGGAAAGAGGAGGACTCAATGATTATTCGTTCGCCGGAACCAGAAGTCAAAATTTTGGTAGATAG
>NW_026124121.1:0-2500 GCF_025177605.1 Cucumis melo
AAAATCTTGGCGATCTTCTCTATCTAATGAATGGGAGTCCGCTTTGAAATCGTCCGCCCTGCACCCACCCCCCGAGTATATGCTTCAACAGGAATTAAACAAGGGTAGATTGATACAATAGAAACCTCTGGTAAAATGCCCACCCGTAACCCAGCAGATAAAGTACATTACATAGTCCGTTTTAGGGATTGGCGACTTACCCATTCAGTGACTTTGGCACTGGACGTTCCAAAAATGGGGTACTATCGGGTCGGGTGAATTCAATAATAGAGGCCTGTTGGCATTCCAGCCTTCCTTCTCCTTTCAGGGCCTACCCCAAAGAGAATCCAGTGTTTCTTGGTCGTGAATATCTGAATAGGACGAACCGCCCCGTGGTTTGCTTCGGAACAAAACAATTAGAATTAGGCTCGTTGAACTGGAATGTGTATTATCCATATAGGGGATCTTTCAATGGAGAAGATCCGTCGACCTAAGACGAAGAGAGGGGTCTATCTATTTTATTTAGTTATTCAGTTAAACCAATGATTCGTTATTGTAACAGATAGCAACAACCATTTCATCCGGGAAAAGCCATCTTTTTCTCAACAATGTCTTTGTCATTTGATCCAATAGTGTTCCCTTAGATAGGAACAGATTTGATAAATACTGATAACTCTCGGATGGAGTATTAGAACGGAAAAATCCATTAGATAATGAACTATTGGTTCTAAGCCATCTCTGGCGATGAATCAACAATCCGAAGTACTTTTCTTGCGTATTCTTGATAAACAAGGGTTTATGTAGAGATATAGACCAATATATTGGGGAAGGAAGCAGCCACTTTGACATCTCTTCATCTCCAAAGAATTCTCGATGTGAAAACACAGAGACAAAAGGATGATCTTTGAATAGGAAAAAGAGTGGATCTGCAGGATCCCAAATGAATTGGCTTATTCGAAAAAAGCCTTGTTCTTTGGAAGATCTATCTCGTGTCTGGTACTGCACGGTTCCACTCTGCAAGAACTCCAAATCATTCTCTTGAAGCTCATCCTCTTTATCATAAATGATCCGCTTGCCCCGAAATGACCTAGCCCAATAGGGAAATCCCAATTCATTGAGCCTTTTGATACAATCAAATAGAAAGCCCCAAGGGCGCCATATTCTAGGAGCCCAAACTATGTAATTGAAGAAATCCTCCTCTATCTCTATCTGTTGCGGGTCGAGGACTCCTTCCCCTTCTTCAAACTCCGATTCGTATTGTTGATAGAGAAATCTCTGATCAACGATAGAACAAGATCCATTTTGTATCATATCTAAGGGATTCCTGGGTTCGGGCCGAAGAAGCAATGTCACTCGATCATTATCAAATCGACTGCAATCTTTTTCTGTCCGTGAGGATCCCAACAGAGCGCCTTCTACTTCTAATAGGCCATGAACTAGATCAGAATCATTCTCAACGAGTCCATAGATCCCATTTTTTTCATCGGGTCCGGGTAGAGACCAAAGGTCTTGAACGACCAATCCGGCAGAACAAATCAAAACATAAAGAAGTATCATTAATTTCTTCATGCTCGTTTGAAGTTCGAAGTACCAGTTGTACAAATAAGAACCCCCTTCGTTACATGATTTCTTCTTCATATAGATAGATATAGGATCTATGGAGCAATTACTTAGAAGTACATTTTGTGCAACAGCCCTTCCTATCTGATAGAAAAGGATCGCATGATCCTGAAACGATCTTACCTGGGATAGCAAATCCCAAGTTTGTCTATGAAGAGCAGATTGAATTATATTAGTGTCTATAATTGATTTCTTCTGCGTAATACTAATCGATAGGGCCTCATTGGTAAGTGCTACAAGATCTCGTACATTGGAACCCATGGTTATGGAACCGAATCCATTAGTATGGAACATTTTCTTTTCCAAGCGAAATCCCCTAGTATATGAAAGAGTGAAAAAGTGCTTTCGTTGTTGTGGAATAAGAAGCCTTCGTATTTTAATGCATGTATTCAATTTATTCGGAGCTATTAGAGCGGGATCCACTTTTTGGGGAATATGGGTCGAAGCAATAACAAGAATATTTGTAGTGGAACATCTTTCAAAATCCCTGGAGAGATAGTTCACTAATAGACCAAGGGATAAGTAATTCGACTCAGTCACATACAGATTATGAATGTTTGGAATCCATATTATGCAAGGAGACATTGCTTTTGCTAATTCGAATTGAAGGGTGATATAAAATCGGTCTATTTCCAGCATCATATCCTTAGTTAGCGCATTCATCATAGTTAGAAGCTCCAGCTCCGTATCAAGGTCACGGTCGATATCGTCACTATCATCAATATCGCCACTATCATCAATATCGTCACTATCATCAATATCGTCACTATCATCAATAAGAAAACCCTTAGGCTTCTTATCCAGCAACTTGTTCAGAAATACTGTAACGAAAGGAAGATAGGAGTTTGTCGCTAGGTATTTGACCAAATAGGATCGTCCAGTTCCTATAGAACCTATCACT
>NW_026124121.1:12500-25975 GCF_025177605.1 Cucumis melo
GCGAAGGATTTGAACTAAAATTTCCAGATGGAGGGGATAGGGTATTAATACATCTGACACATAATTTAAATGTGGGAATTTATCCTCTAAAAAAGGAAATATTGAATGACTTGATCGTAAATTATAAGATTTTGCGATTTCTTCTTCTTTTAAGGAAGATACTAATCGTAGGGAAAATGGAATTTCCACAATGACTGCAAACCCTTCTGATAACATTTGAGAATACAAATTGTTATTGTACCCACAAAAAGGATTTTTGTTATAATAATTAGTCGACAAAAAAAAAAAATGATTCTGGTGATACATTCGAGTAATTAAATGTTTTACCATTAGTAAACTGGATTTTTTGTCATAACCAGAATTTTCCAACAAAATGGATCCATTTAAAAAATGATCATGAGAAAATGCGTAAATATACTCCCGAAAGATAAGTGGGTATAGGAAGTCACGTTGCCGAGATTTCTCAAGTTCTAAATATCCTTTAAATTCCGCCATTTAAAATTTCATTTGAACTGGGGATACGATAATGGGATTTATTGGGTTATCAAATGATACATAGTGCGATACAGTCAAAACAAGGTATTACAGTAAAATAAAGAATAATAATAGATACCTCGTAAATAGGTAAGACTTATCAACGGACTCTCTATCCTCTCTTTTCTTTTGTCATCTAATTGGTTTCTATTTTAGGATAAAAAAGATGGTTAGAAATCCTTTATTTTTTCAACCCAATCGCTCTTTTGATTTTGGAAAAAAACTCTTTATCAATATACTGCTTCTTCTACACATTCCCCTCTACCTCATAACGTAGAGTAACTAATAGTTAGGACTTAGAAAAAAATGGATAACTCACTCATAAGAAAAGTCCTTCCCGCATCAAGCACTAATATAGTTTTAACGTCTAATTAGATCGGCGAATCATTCAAATTAAGAACATAAGCCCGTTACTTTTTATTTCTCTATAATTGGAGCATAGTGCCCTATCCATTTATTCATTCGACCCGACTTTACTTTTTTTTCCGCATCAAGAATTCAAACAAGTTTGGCCTAATCTAGTAAGGTAAAAATATTACTAGAATTTTCCATTAATACGACATGCTGCTTTTTCCATTCATTCCTTTCAGGATCAGTCGCGGTCTTACAAACTCTACCGATAGTATGGACGAATCTGTTACTTCATAGAAATGTGTAAAAGATGCTAGCCGCACTTAAAAGCCGAGTACTCTACCATTGAGTTAGCAACCCCAAAATATGAAAAATTTTTCTGTGTAGATACAATCGGAATCAAAATAACAAAAGAAATGAAATTAGATGACGTAATCAAAATATTGCAATAAAAAAAACTTCTTATATCACTTACACAAAAGTAATTTTTTGTATCACAAAAAATACAATGAGACCATCATGTGCGTGAAAAGCAAGGGTCATGAAAGGGAGATAACTAGCTTCATTTATACACAATCGGATTATATTTGTTTGATACACTGTTGTCAATATTAATGTGAATAATGAAAAACGCCTATAATGGACAAAACAAAAGAATTATAAATGAATAAAAAACAAATGGAAATAACAATTTGAGTTGAATAACTATATTTAACTAGATAAAGTTAACAAAATAGAATAAGAGAAAATATTCTAATAATAATAAATTCTATTAAAATAATAGAAAAGAATTAAAAAAAACTACGTACTTAGATTGGCACTATAGAGATAATCAACATAGATAGACATAAAAGATGTAGGCGAAAGAAGAAATTAAGGAAGAAGTAGAAAAAAATATATCGGGTTTGTGGATTGAATAAACCCGATATATTTTTTTTCTATTCATCTTAGATCAATTTATATCAATAAAATAAAAATCGATTTTTTCATTAGCGAAGACGCAATTTTAAGGTAATAAGTGTATAGTATGAATAGAACAAGAGAGAGGGGGAAATACTAAAGAAAAGGTTAGTCAAAGCTATATACAAGTTAAGTTATCACACCCTCGTTTTTTTATTTCATTAATAAAAATGGAATTTCGGTTATTGATTAAGGTGAAGTTCCGTAAAAACACCTGCCTTCTTTAAAATATCATGAACAGTTCCTGTAGGTTGAGCACCCTTTTCAAGGAAATATAGAATAGCAGGAACATTTAAATAGGTTTGATTCTTTATCGGATCATAAAAACCCACTTTACGAAGATCTCTTCCTTCTCTTCGGCATCGAACATCAATTGCAATGATTCGATAAACGGCTCATTGGGATAGATGTAAATTTTAAGTACCCCCCCCCAGAACCGTATAAGAAGTTTTCTCCTCGTACGGCTCGAGGAAATTCAAAGTTATGTATAGAATTCTAATTAATGTCAAATAGATCTATAGATTATTAAATCAATTAGACTATGATTTAAAAATTTTTTTCTTATTCTTTTGTTTTTCTTTTGAAAAAAAAAACTCATTCTTATCCCCATAACTCAAGTTGGATAACTCTCACGCAAAGGAAAAAAACCCTTAAGCTTAAGCATTTCATTTATTGAGCGGTCTCTAACCTCTTTATTTTTGCCTGTCTCCGTTAGAATCTATTTCGATTCTTCATTCTGATCTAGTTTAGTTATTGAGACAATTGAAAAAGATTTTTACTTGTTCCGGGATCCTTTATCCTTTCCTTGAATCATTGGGTTTAGACATTACTTCGGTGATCTTTAATCGTTTCAAAATGGTAGCAACATACCATTTTTTTTGATTTCCTTTTTATCAAAGAATCATATAAATAATGGATTCTCGTGTGATACACTTTTAATCCAATTTGATGTTTGAATTTGAAACTTGTTCGAATTGGATCCTTTCGATTTGTATACCGAACCTATACTTACGAAGTAGTTTTAACTTATTGATTGACACTAACCCTAGATCTCTGCCCTTGATAAATGAATCAATACTTTCTACTCGAGCTCCATCATGTACTATTTACATCAAAAACCCTAAAAAAAAAAAAGAGCTCGAGTGCAACCGAACAAACTATGTCGAGTCAAGAGCATCTTCATTCCTATATAATATAAAATGGTGGGTGTAAGAATCCACAGTGGATCATGTCCTTCAAGTCGCACGTTGCTTTCTACCACATCGTTTTAAACGAAGTTTTACCATAACCTCTAATTTCTTGGAACTGGTATGTAATTGATTCATTTATGGAATCATGTATAGTCATTGGGTTAGTTGGTCCATAGTAATCTATACTCTTATGACATGGGTAGTTTTTGAAAAAGTCTTAGCAATACTTCAATTTATTGAAACCCATATTTTATTGTATATATTGTATCAATAACATTTTTTTGTATGAGTGCAATATTTATTTCTCTATATATAGATATTTTCTAGATAGAGAGAGATTTTTTGAAATTTCTATAAAATCAATTAAGAAATAATTAATTACGAATAATTAAGAATCTCCATTTTTCAATTTCTTCATAGAATGGATTCACGAGTTTAACACTTCTTCGAGTACCAAGGACTCATAAGAAATAATTAAAAAGATTTACTTGATTGAAAATTTACTACCTAAATATTATATTATAATATTATTTGAATAAATTTTTGTAAAGGATTTATTACATTTGATTATGATAAATAAATGTATATTCGGGATTAACCCATCAATTAGATAGATCTAAAATAAAAAAAAAAAAAAGAAATAAAACGATAAAAATAGATAATAACAATACATACATATCAGCATTTTCTGCCTAGTTTATTTAACTTAAGAGACTCAATAATCTTTCCTTAAAATAAAGTGAAAAAGATGTATGAATTGTTACTTGGATTTACAATTATTCATTACAGACAAACATACGAAAAAATGAGGTGAAAAGAAATACATAATATGTTACATATGTAACTTGATTCTTTGTTAATCAGATTCGGGCAGATATTCAAATTGATATCTTCCGTTATGGATTAACTCCTATCTACCCCCAATTAGATCGAGTAGATGCATCATAAATAAAAAAAGGATCCTACGGGGGACTGGACTAGTTTCGGAGGTGCTAGACTATCTTGTATAAGGCGAAAGTCAAACAGATCTAGAGTAAACGATTGTTCCTACCTATTTTTTTTTATTTGACTCTAAAATTTAGTACCCTAAACCCTAAATAGGTCTTAAGTTTCTTAAGACCATTAATTCAATTCCATTAGTGCCAAAAACACAAGACCTTCGTGTTTATAATTCAGAAATCCACAGAAAAAAAATACTCGGGTTTCACAAACCATTTAAGAGATAGAGAATAATAGAGGCTTTCGCATTTCTGAAATGCATCATTATAAGAAAATAATAAAGAACAATCACATTCGATCTATATTTAGACTCTTAAGCATAAGGTTGTTTAAAACGGCAATCTATAGTCTGATATCGAATATTTTTCCATATATCTTATAATATACTATTATTATATATAATAATAATACGCATACTCTGGGACGGAAGGATTCGAACCTCCGAATAGCGGGACCAAAACCCGTTGCCTTACCACTTGGCCACGCCCCATTTATATTCAACACTAATAAACACTAATATTGGTAGTGCTTAGTCGTCAATTCCAGTACAAATATTTATAGAATAAATTAGATTGTTGCTCAGATTTTGATACGTTTATAGATCCAATTAAACTCAATTTATTGATCATTACATATAATTCCATTAAGATATTGTATGAAAGTAGGATTTCTTCTATTCTCGTTTTATTTGAGAATTGAAGGATTTTTGATTGGCTGAGTTCAAATCAAAGAAAGGTTTTTTGACCTACTTTATGTTATTAATTTTTCCCTTATCCCTTATATCATAGCAATAATAGGGGATTAATAACTCAATCAAATCAAAAGAAATACAATTATCTTCAAGAACAAAGAAAAAAAAATTGTTATGCTTAATATCTTAAGTTTCATCGGTATCTGTCTTAATTCTTTCCTTTATTCAAGTAGTTTTTTCGTCGCCAAATTGCCCGAGGCCTACGCTTTTTTGAATCCAATAGTAGATGTTATGCCAGTAATACCTCTATTCTTTTTTCTATTAGCTTTTGTTTGGCAAGCTGCTGTAAGCTTTCGATAATATTTTTAATACTGTCCGAGACAAATTCATGATTTACTAGAAAAAAAAAAAAAAAAGATTCTAACTAGTTATAAGATCAGATAAGTTGTACATACAGTCTGAAGCTTTAAGTTGAATCCAATATTGAAATTATTCTATAGCTATGATAAATCTGGATCACTCTCATTTTCTTATTCTTACTTTTTTCCTTTGAACGACCCTCTTCGAGTCCCCCACAATATAGAATTGTGGGTATGAAATCCAATTTTGAGTAATCAAGGACTCAACTCTTAAAATTTTTTCCTATTTATAGAAATAACTTCACTGCATTTCTTGGTGTCAAACCAGATTAAAATAGAGAATCTATTCTCTTAAAAAAAAAATGATCTTGGAGATTGTGTAATGCTTACTCTCAAACTATTTGTTTATACAGTAGTAATATTCTTTGTTTCTCTCTTCATTTTCGGATTCCTATCTAATGACCCGGGACGTAATCCGGGGCGTGAAGAATAACAAAATCAGATTTTTTTTCCTTGCTTGATTTTGAAATGTTCTTAACATTTTATCTATTCCACATCTTTCCTCAACTATAAAAAAATACCAAGTAATTGACAGAAACGGAAAGAGAGGGATTCGAACCCTCGGTACAAAAAAAATCGTACAACGGATTAGCAATCCGACGCTTTAGTCCACTCAGCCATCTCTCCCCAAATTGAAAAAGGATAATTACTATGATACATTGTATAAAAAATAGAAAATAAAGGCTTGAAAAAAGCCCTTCTTTATCTCTCTTTATTATCTTTATCTACCCCTTTATAGATATATAATTTCATTATATTGATATAGATAATTATCTAGATATATCGATGGATATCTATCAAATCGATAAAAACTTTTTTTTATTAGGAATTCCATTTAGATAAATTAGATTTCATTAGATAAGGGCTCAAAAGAAGAGATATCTTCAATCCTAATATATAAATAATACCAATATATTAAAGATTCATAAAAATATTTATAAATAAAAAGAAAGTACCTTTTTTAGTTTATTTCATCCGAAAAGCCCTTTTCTTTTTATTTTTAGTTCCACGGCCTGGCCTGGTCAGTACCTAGCCGGGCTTTTTTTGTTCCAATAAATCGTAGATCAAATTATTTATTTGATTTGAAAATGTTTTTGAAAAAAAAAAAAATAGAAACAACAAGAATCCTAAGAAGATTTATTATTTCAATTCCTATGATACAGAAAAAGATGATATAGAATCAAGGTTCGATTTCTTATTATTATTTTTTAGTACTTTACTAGAATAAAAAACTTGTTAATTAGTTAATTAAAACGAGTCCTCTTTTCCTAATCTCATTAGTGGCCCTGATGAAAATACGTCAACGCTCAAATTTTCATGATTATTTTCTGATCCGATCTTTTTATTACTTATTAATACGACTTATTTTCGTCTTCGACAAAAGGTCCATTTATATACAATAATTGCATTGTAGCGGATATAGTTTAGTGGTAAAAGTGCGATTCGTTCTATTAATCCCTTAATAGTTAAGGGATCCTTCGGGTTGATTAATATTCCGATCAAAAACTTTATTTCTTAAAAGGATTTAATCCTTTACCTCTCGATGAAAGATTCGAGGAAAAATAAAAATTCTCGTGATTTGTATCCAAAAATATGTTCTAAATTGAAAAAATTGGATCATGAAATTACGAAACATAATTTTATTGAATTGGATCAATACTTCCAATTGAAGGAATAAGGGATCCATGGATAAAGGTGGAATTTTTTCTAATCGTAACTAAATCTTCAATTTTTTCTTTGTATAAGGGAGATTGAAGCAAAACAAAATAGCTATTAAACAATGTCTTTGGTTTACTAGAGACGTCGACATCGTTTTTTTAGCTCGGCGGAAACAAAATACTTTTCCTAAGGATTATATTAAATAGAAATAGGGAACGAAATAAATAACTGGAAAGATTGTTATAATCTCCTCTTGTATAGGGATCATCTATAAAGCGGGTCCTTTTGAATGCATTCAGACGGAAAGGCTGACATAGATGTTATGGATGGTATTTTTTTTTTGTTTACATCTTATAAATTTAGGAATTTATCCATCTTCCATAAAGGAGCCGAATGAAACCAAAGTTTCACGTTCGGTTTTGAATTAGAGACGTTCAGTTCAAAATGATGAATCAACGTCGACTATAACCCCTAGCCTTCCAAGCTAACGATGCGGGTTCGATTCCCGCTATCCGCTTATCTTATCTTATAATATTCTTATCTTATAATTTATATATATTATAAATAGAAATTAATTAATAATGGAATTACTCAAATAAAAATTTTCAATTTACTTAATTTTAACTAAATTTTAACTAATGTATTAGTTAATGTAATGCATCATTGAATTCAATATGCAATTTCCGGAATTCTCACACATTTTTTTTACGAACAAGAGAGGTGAAAATACGAAAAAAAAAATTGGAATCAAAAGCGTCCATTGTCTAATGGATAGGACATAGGTCTTCTAAACCTTTGGTATAGGTTCAAATCCTATTGGACGCAATTTTTTTTCATATATTTTTTTTTAGTTTTAAATTTTCTATATCATGTCAAGAAAGGAAAGATTTTGAATGATTTGAATAAGAGACGCTTATTTATTAATAGTAATTTATAAATTAGTTTTAATATTAATTGTAACTCTAGTTTTAGATTTATTATATAAATAAACTAATAATTCAATTCTGTTTTATTTGAAGATAAGATATTAGTAGAAAGGATATTCAAATTCCAAATATTAAGATATTTATGATATTCTAAATATATTATTAGAAATATAATCTAATTTTAACTTTAACTATATTTATAAAAAAATTTCTTAATTGTATTTACATTTCATTTTAATATTGATATATATTTCTAGAAATATTATCTACTTTCTTTAATATATTTATATATATTTTTTATTTTATATAAATTATATATATATATATTCTACCTACTAACACCTAATAAATGAAAAGAATGAAATTATTTCATGTTTCAATTTTAACATTTGAAAGTTCTAAAATTGATTTATACTTTACTTGTTTTCTTTTATACTTGGTCTTGAAGTAGAAAACGTTCCATCTGTTCCTGAATAGCTTCTTTCAAAAGGGCTTCCGCTTCAGTGGTCAATGTCTTCGTAGAAGAGATTATTTCTTGAAACTGAGGTTTATTCGTTTTTACGTAAGTACGTAACTCAAGAAGAAATTTCCTTACTTGTCCAATTTCTAATGAATCAAGATAACCATTAGTTCCGGTATAAACAGTCATTATCTGTTCGTCTACCGTGAGAGGTGCTGATTGGGATTGTTTGAGCAACTCACGTAATCGTTGACCTCTTGCCAATTGATTCTGAGTAGCTTTATCGAGATCAGAAGCGAATTGCGCAAAGGCTTCTAATTCGGCAAATTGAGCCAATTCCAATTTTAATTTGCCGGCTACTTGTTTCATGGCTTTAATTTGAGCTGCAGATCCTACTCTGGAGACGGAAATACCCACATTAATAGCAGGTCTGATTCCAGCATTGAATAGATCGGCAGATAAGAATATTTGTCCATCGGTAATGGAAATTACATTAGTAGGAATATAAGCTGAAACATCTCCCGATTGGGTCTCAACTATTGGTAAAGCAGTCATACTTCCTTCACCTAAAGCAGAACTTAATTTAGCGGCTCTTTCCAAAAGGCGTGAATGCAAATAAAAAACATCTCCCGGATAAGCTTCGCGGCCCGGCGGTCTTCGTAAAAGAAGAGACATTTGTCGATAAGCTTGTGCTTGTTTGGAGGGATCATCATAAATGATTGAAGTGTGTTGTTTTCTGTACATAAAATATTCAGCCAAAGCTGCTCCTGTATAAGGGGCAAGGTATTGTAATGTAGCCGGAGAATCTGCCGTTTCGGCTACTATAATAGTGTATTCCATTGCGCCCCTTTCCTGTAAAGTAGTCACTACTTGAGCCACAGAAGATGCTTTTTGACCAATAGCTACATAAACACATATTACATTTTGCCCTTGTTGATTGAGAATCGTATCCGTGGCTACTGCAGTTTTACCGGTCTGCCTGTCCCCAATAATTAATTCTCGCTGACCACGTCCGATAGGAATCATTGAATCAATAGCAATAAGTCCTGTTTGAAGAGGCTCGTATACGGAACGTCTCGAAATAATACCAGGAGCGGGGGATTCAATTAACCGAGAGTCAGAAGATGAAATTTCACCTCGGCCATCAATAGGTTTAGCCAGGGCATTTATAACACGACCTAAATAAGCCTCGCTTACTGGTATCTGAGCAATTCTTCCCGTTGCTTTTACAGAACTTCCCTCCTGTATCAGCAAACCATCACCCATTAATACAACACCAACATTATTTGATTCTAAATTTAGAGCTATGCCTATAGTACCCTCTTCAAATTCTACTAATTCACCTGCCATTACTTCATCAAGACCATAAATACGAGCAATGCCGTCGCCTACTTGAAGTACAGTACCGGTATTTACAATTTTTACTTCTCTATTATATTGCTCAATACGTTCACGAATAATATTACTAATTTCATCTGCTTGAATGGTTACCATGAGTATTTCGTAATTATTTTTTTTTAAGAAAAAAAAATAATGCCTACAGTAGAAGGACTAATCAGTTAGTTATTTCTTTCATCGTCCCAAACATGCCAATATTAGCACTGATGGTACGTAAATGTAACTCGTTGTCCAAACAACTATTCAGAGTTCCTAGAGCTCCTTGTAAGGCTTGTTGGAAAACCTGTTGTCGTACTTGATTAATCGCTTTTTGTTGTTCAAAACGAATAGTTTCATTTTTATAATTTTCTAATTGTTCCAAACTTTTAGAAGTTGAATTAATCAAATTCAATTTTTCTCGTTCTATCTCAGAATATCCATTCACTCGAAACTGATCGGCTTCCATTTCAACTTTTCGTAAGCGAGCCCGGGCTTTTTCCAGCTGTTCAATGGCCCCCTCACGTAGTTCTTCTGAATTTTGAATTGTTTTCAAGATCCTCTGTTTTCGATTATCTAATAAATCACTTAATGAAAGTAGATTGTCTTTCCATTCATTTCAAAACTTCGACGATCCCTTCCCGAACCAAACATGAATCTTTCGATTCATTTGGCTCTCACGCTCAATTATTGCAATTATTTCTGAGAAATTCCCATATATCTTTTTGAATGTAATGAGCCTATCCTCTTTTCTCTATTCATATTCCACAAAGAAAAAGAAAAAAATATGGATCATTAATCCAAGACCCGAATATTCGGAGGACTCTTCTGACCAAACAAACAATTGTCAGCAAAGTTGTTTCTTTTTTTTTCTTGAAATCCAAAAAAATTTTCTTACTTTATACATAACATAGGTCATCGATTCAGCATTGGATAAAAAAGAAAAAATGAGGGTGAAATCCTCATTTTTTTAGTTTTTTACAAAAAAATTCTAATATTCTATTAAAATAGAAAATAATAAAAAAGGGGGGGGTTCAAATCATTTTATCGACATGAGTGTTCTATATCGAAAAAAAAGCCCAACTATTTGAAACGATTTATGTATTAACTATGTATTAACATAGTAGTAGAAAGAGTACCATGCTACGTCTGGACTTCAAACGTTTTAACCATGTTAATAGTCCCACATTATTGGTTGATAGAGAATCAAAGTTGATTTACCAATGAATCACGAAATGCTATGGTTCTTCAATATGATTTCTTCATTTTGTCAGAAGTAATTCGCGGGATCATGCACCTTTTCGTAGTTATAACTAGAAAAGTACAGTTGGTTGTATCCAACTTATTCTTGAAATAAACAACTCGCACACACTCCCTTTCCAAAAAAAATCAATACACCAAGCACTACGCTTAGATTTATTGGATTTGTTGCTAAAATATCGGTATTAAATCCGAAACTCTCGGCGGATGGCCAGTAACCCAAAGAAATGAAAGAATCGGTTACATTTTTCATATGATCTCCTTTTATAGATAAAACTAATTATCTATTTCTTTCTATTTTTTTTTATTTTATTAATTTCCTATTTCTATTCGAAATAGAGTAAAAAATATGTTGTAAGAATCCTAAAAAAAAAGTTCCATTCGAGATTGGACTAAGAAAGGGAAGGAAGAAGGCGAGTCAGTATGCTAATGCCTCATCCTCAAATCAATCCTTCCCATAGGTTATTGTCCCAACGAATAAGTAATTGTAGGAGTGAAAGCTTCGTATAATTCGAAAAAGCAAGAGCAGCAAGTCCAAGTAAATAAAATACGAAAAAAAATACGTAATTTTTTTAGGATTAAACAAAAGGATTCGCAAATAAAAGTGCTAATGCTACAACTAGTCCATAAATTGTTAAAGCTTCCATAAAAGCCAGACTAAGCAATAAAGTACCTCGGATTTTTCCCTCCGCCTCGGGTTGTCTCGCGATCCCTTCTACAGCTTGGCCCGCAGCAGTACCTTGACCAATCCCAGGTCCAATAGAAGCAAGCCCGACGGCCAACCCAGCAGCAATAACGGAAGCGGCAGAAATCAGTGGATTCATGATAAGTTCCTCACACCAAAAGAAAGAAATGGTTAATGATACAATCAACCAATGAATTATAACTTATTATTCCATCACTAAGATTTATCCAACTAAAAATTACGAATTGAAGTAATAATATTATTGAATCGTCCAAACTACTTCAATCTCTCTTTTTTAGTTCCTATCCATCCACGTAGTTTTTGTGAATCCATACGACTTTTGTTCTTCCATTTCTTTTAAAGCATTCTTTGAATTCTTCATTGTTTTTCTTGATTTAATCTCTCTATTCATTCAATATTGAATTCAAAATTACATTACAGCCGAAACAGAAGGACTTCCATTGTAAGCCCTATCTAAATTCACAGTAGTAGGGCGGATTAGATATATCTTTAGTTCCTATATAACTAGTTAATATCTAATATAACATATACATGTGTTTCTTACCTAACGTAAACCAATTATTCATATCTTGGATTCCATCGAATTTGAGAATCATTCTTCGAAATATCCACAAGGGTTGTCTTATAGCAATTCGATTCAATACATCTAGTTGACTCCACTCTCCTCTACTCTACCCTACCCAATCCTTTTTTCTCGTTTTTTGGAAACCCTTTCTTTTTAGAATTATCCCACATGGAGACAATCAATCTAAATGAACGAATTCATTAGTCCAAATCCTTGCATAGAAATATCAATATTTTATTAATCTAAGTTCATGTAATTTTTTTTTGTTCAATCGTTGAGAGGAAAAAGATCTTTTAGATCTCTTTCCTTTTTTTTTAATTCCCGAATATCGTAATCTTTCTAGTCTTACTCCCTAGATAGTATATACCCTTCCTTATTTTTTGATTATTTGTATATTTATGTTCCCTAAGTAGATTATCTTGAGCCATGTATACATTGCCTTGGTCTAAGCTAAAAAAAAGAGTATTTAGAAAACTAATCAATGATGACCCTCCATGGATTCGCCTATATAAGCTGCAGCTAAAGTTGCAAAAATAAGAGCTTGAATACCACTTGTAAATAATCCAAGGAACATAACAGGTATAGGAACTACTAAAGGTACTAAAGAAACAAGAACAACAACTACTAATTCATCAGCTAATATATTTCCGAAAAGTCGAAAACTAAGTGATAAGGGTTTTGTGAAATCTCTCTAAGATGTTAATGGGTAAAAGGATTGGAGTTGGTTGAATGTATTTACCGAAATAACTTAATCCTTTTTTGCTAAGACCCGCATAAAAATATGCTACTGATGTGAGTAAAGCTAAAGCAACAGTAGTATTTATATCATTTGTGGGTGCGGCTAACTCTCCGTGAGGTAACTGTATGATTTTCCAAGGTAAAAGAGCTCCTGACCAATTCGAAACAAAAATAAATAGAAACATAGTTCCAATAAAGGGAACCCATGGACCATATTCTTCGCCAATCTGAGTTTTGCTCACGTCTCGAATGAATTCAAGGACATATTCGAAGAAATTCTGACCGTCAGTAGGAATGGTTTGTGGATTACGAACAGCTATAATGGCTGAACCTAATAAGATAGCAATTACAACCCAAGAAGTAATAAGTACTTGGGCATGGACTTGGAAACCTCCTATTTGCCAATACAAGTGTTGGCCGACTTCCACACCAGATATATCGTATAACCCTTTTTGTGTGTTGATAGAACATAATAGAATATTCATATTGCCCTCTGAAAGAAATAGAACTGTAAAACAAATTATTTTGATTCGACTGTCTTTTTTTTTACTTGCCTTGAGTTGTCTATTTTTGATACCAATTTATTACATTACAATATCCCTAGTTTTTTTTATCTCTTTTGTGCGATTCGGGAATAGTAACC
>NW_026124122.1:0-40650 GCF_025177605.1 Cucumis melo
CTTTTGGACCGTTTTGGGTCGCAACCACAGTTCTCCCTCCAACGAGCTCGCTTCCCGACCTATACCTCCGGGAAAACGTGTCAGGGAGCATGCCAGGAGTGTGGGTTGAAGTCCTCGGAGCACGAGACCCGAAGATCGAAAGACTTATGACCAATACGGAGCAAAGGGAAGAAACCGTCGGGGGAACCGCTTTTTACCCCAGGACGAGAAAACTGAGTCCGGGGCATTCCCCGCTCGCGTTTTCTTGGGGACGAGCACCGGAAGTCCTCGAGCTCAGCCCGTTTCCTTCGCTGCAAGTGCATTTCCAGTGGTTTCTGACACCGGACGAGCGTTCGCCACTCGTTGGAAGCTTCGGCCATCTTTTGGACCAGTTTTGGGTCGCACCACAGTTCTCCCTCCAACGAGCTCGCTTCCCGACCTATACCTCCGGAAAACGTGTCAGGGAGCATGCCAGGAGTGTGGGTTGAAGTCCTCGGAGCACGAGACCCGAAGATCGAAAGACTTATGACCAATACGGAGCAAAGGGAAGAAACCGTCGGGGGACCGCTTTTTACCCCAGGACGAGAAAACTGAGTCCGGGGCATTCCCGCTCGCGTTTTCTTGGGACGAGCACCGGAAGTCCTCGAGCTCAGCCCGTTTCCTTCGCTGCAAGTGCATTTCCAGTGGTTTCTGACACCGGACGAGCGTTCGCACACTCGTTGGAAGCTTCGGCCATCTTTTGGACCGTTTTGGGTCGCACCACAGTTCTCCCTCCAACGAGCTCGCTTCCCGACCTATACCTCCGGAAAACGTGTCAGGGAGCATGCCAGGAGTGTGGGTTGAAGTCCTCGGAGCACGAGACCCGAAGATCGAAAGACTTATGACCAATACGGAGCAAAGGGAAGAAACCGTCGGGGGACCGCTTTTTACCCCAGGACGAGAAAACTGAGTCCGGGGCATTCCCGCTCGCGTTTTCTTGGGACGAGCACCGGAAGTCCTCGAGCTCAGCCCGTTTCCTTCGCTGCAAGTGCATTTCCAGTGGTTTCTGACACCGGACGAGCGTTCGCCACTCGTTGGAAGCTTCGGCCATCTTTTGGACCGTTTTGGGTCGCACCACAGTTCTCCCTCCAACGAGCTCGCTTCCCGACCTATACCTCCGGAAAACGTGTCAGGGAGCATGCCAGGAGTGTGGGTTGAAGTCCTCGGAGCACGAGACCCGAAGATCGAAAGACTTATGACCAATACGGAGCAAAGGGAAGAAACCGTCGGGGGACCGCTTTTTACCCCAGGACGAGGAAAACTGAGTCCGGGGCATTCCCGCTCGCGTTTTCTTGGGACGAGCACCGGAAGTCCTCGAGCTCAGCCCGTTTCCTTCGCTGCAAGTGCATTTCCAGTGGTTTCTGACACCGGACGAGCGTTCGCCACTCGTTGGAAGCTTCGGCCATCTTTTGGACCGTTTTGGGTCGCACCACAGTTCTCCCTCCAACGAGCTCGCTTCCCGACCTATACCTCCGGAAAACGTGTCAGGGAGCATGCCAGGAGTGTGGGTTGAAGTCCTCGGAGCACGAGACCCGAAGATCGAAAGACTTATGACCAATACGGAGCAAAGGGAAGAAACCGTCGGGGGACCGCTTTTTACCCCAGGACGAGAAAACTGAGTCCGGGGCATTCCCGCTCGCGTTTTCTTGGGACGAGCACCGGAAGTCCTCGAGCTCAGCCCGTTTGCTTCGCTGCAAGTGCATTTTCAGTGGTTTCTGACACCGGACGAGCGTTCGCCACTCGTTGGAAGCTTCGGCCATCTTTTGGACCGTTTTGGGTCGCACCACAGTTCTCCCTCCAACGAGCTCGCTTCCCGACCTATACCTCCGGAAAACGTGTCAGGGAGCATGCCAGGAGTGTGGGTTGAAGTCCTCGGAGCACGAGACCCGAAGATCGAAAGGACTTATGACCAATACGGAGCAAAGGGAAGAAACCGTCGGGGGACCGCTTTTTACCCCAGGACGAGAAAACTGAGTCCGGGGCATTCCCGCTCGCGTTTTCTTGGGACGAGCACCGGAAGTCCTCGAGCTCCGCCCGTTTCCTTCGCTGCAAGTGCATTTCCAGTGGTTTCTGACACCGGACGAGCGTTCGCCACTCGTTGGAAGCTTCGGCCATCTTTTGGACCGTTTTGGGTCGCACCACAGTTCTCCCTCCAACGAGCTCGCTTCCCGACCTATACCTCCGGAAAACGTGTCAGGGAGCATGCCAGGAGTGTGGGTTGAAGTCCTCGGAGCACGAGACCCGAAGATCGAAAGACTTATGACCAATACGGAGAAAAGGGAAGAAACCGTCGGGGGACCGCTTTTTACCCCAGGACGAGAAAACTGAGTCCGGGGCATTCCCGCTCGCGTTTTCTTGGGACGAGCACCGGAAGTCCTCGAGCTCAGCCCGTTTCCTTCGCTGCAAGTGCATTTCCAGTGGTTTCTGACACCGGACGAGCGTTCGCCACTCGTTGGAAGCTTCGGCCATCTTTTGGACCGTTTTGGGTCGCACCACAGTTCTCCCTCCAACGAGCTCGCTTCCCGACCTATACCTCCGGAAAACGTGTCAGGGAGCATGCCAGGAGTGTGGGTTGAAGTCCTCGGAGCACGAGACCCGAAGATCGAAAGACTTATGACCAATACGGAGCAAAGGGAAGAAACCGTCGGGGGACCGCTTTTTACCCCAGGACGAGAAAACTGAGTCCGGGGCATTCCCGCTCGCGTTTTCTTGGGACGAGCACCGGAAGTCCTCGAGCTCAGCCCGTTTCCTTCGCTGCAAGTGCATTTCCAGTGGTTTCTGACACCGGACGAGCGTTCGCCACTCGTTGGAAGCTTCGGCCATCTTTTGGACCGTTTTGGGTCGCACCACAGTTCTCCCTCCAACGAGCTCGCTTCCCGACCTATACCTCCGGAAAACGTGTCAGGGAGCATGCCAGGAGTGTGGGTTGAAGTCCTCGGAGCACGAGACCCGAAGATCGAAAGACTTATGACCAATACGGAGCAAAGGGAAGAAACCGTCGGGGGACCGCTTTTTACCCCAGGACGAGAAAACTGAGTCCGGGGCATTCCCGCTCGCGTTTTCTTGGGACGAGCACCGGAAGTCCTCGAGCTCAGCCCGTTTCCTTCGCTGCAAGTGCATTTCCAGTGGTTTCTGACACCGGACGAGCGTTCGCCACTCGTTGGAAGCTTCGGCCATCTTTTGGACCGTTTTGGGTCGCACCACAGTTCTCCCTCCAACGAGCTCGCTTCCCGACCTATACCTCCGGAAAACGTGTCAGGGAGCATGCCAGGATTGTGGGTTGAAGTCCTCGGAGCACGAGACCCGAAGATCGAAAGACTTATGACCAATACGGAGCAAAGGGAAGAAACCGTCGGGGGACCGCTTTTTACCCCAGGACGAGAAAACTGAGTCCGGGGCATTCCCGCTCGCGTTTTCTTGGGACGAGCACCGGAAGTCCTCGAGCTCAGCCCGTTTCCTTCGCTGCAAGTGCATTTCCAGTGGTTTCTGACACCGGACGAGCGTTCGCCACTCGTTGGAAGCTTCGGCCATCTTTTGGACCGTTTTGGGTCGCACCACAGTTCTCCCTCCAACGAGCTCGCTTCCCGACCTATACCTCCGGAAAACGTGTCAGGGAGCATGCCAGGAGTGTGGGTTGAAGTCCTCGGAGCACGAGACCCGAAGATCGAAAGACTTATGACCAATACGGAGCAAAGGGAAGAAACCGTCGGGGGACCGCTTTTTACCCCAGGACGAGAAAACTGAGTCCGGGGCATTCCCGCTCGCGTTTTCTTGGGACGAGCACCGGAAGTCCTCGAGCTCAGCCCGTTTCCTTCGCCGCAAGTGCATTTCCAGTGGTTTCTGACACCGGACGAGCGTTCGCCACTCGTTGGAAGCTTCGGCCATCTTTTGGACCGTTTTGGGTCGCACCACAGTTCTCCCTCCAACGAGCTCGCTTCCCGACCTATACCTCCGGAAAACGTGTCAGGGAGCATGCCAGGAGTGTGGGTTGAAGTCCTCGGAGCACGAGACCCGAAGATCGAAAGACTTATGACCAATACGGAGCAAAGGGAAGAAACCGTCGGGGGACCGCTTTTTACCCCAGGACGAGAAAACTGAGTCCGGGGCATTCCCGCTCGCGTTTTCTTGGGACGAGCACCGGAAGTCCTCGAGCTCAGCCCGTTTGCTTCGCTGCAAGTGCATTTTCAGTGGTTTCTGACACCGGACGAGCGTTCGCCACTCGTTGGAAGCTTCGGCCATCTTTTGGACCGTTTTGGGTCGCACCACAGTTCTCCCTCCAACGAGCTCGCTTCCCGACCTATACCTCCGGAAAACGTGTCAGGGAGCATGCCAGGAGTGTGGGTTGAAGTCCTCGGAGCACGAGACCCGAAGATCGAAAGACTTATGACCAATACGGAGCAAAGGGAAGAAACCGTCGGGGGACCGCTTTTTACCCCAGGACGAGAAAACTGAGTCCGGGGCATTCCCGCTCGCGTTTTCTTGGGACGAGCACCGGAAGTCCTCGAGCTCCGCCCGTTTCCTTCGCTGCAAGTGCATTTCCAGTGGTTTCTGACACCGGACGAGCGTTCGCCACTCGTTGGAAGCTTCGGCCATCTTTTGGACCGTTTTGGGTCGCACCACAGTTCTCCCTCCAACGAGCTCGCTTCCCGACCTATACCTCCGGAAAACGTGTCAGGGAGCATGCCAGGAGTGTGGGTTGAAGTCCTCGGAGCACGAGACCCGAAGATCGAAAGACTTATGACCAATACGGAGAAAAGGGAAGAAACCGTCGGGGGACCGCTTTTTACCCCAGGACGAGAAAACTGAGTCCGGGGCATTCCCGCTCGCGTTTTCTTGGGACGAGCACCGGAAGTCCTCGAGCTCAGCCCGTTTCCTTCGCTGCAAGTGCATTTCCAGTGGTTTCTGACACCGGACGAGCGTTCGCCACTCGTTGGAAGCTTCGGCCATCTTTTGGACCGTTTTGGGTCGCACCACAGTTCTCCCTCCAACGAGCTCGCTTCCCGACCTATACCTCCGGAAAACGTGTCAGGGAGCATGCCAGGAGTGTGGGTTGAAGTCCTCGGAGCACGAGACCCGAAGATCGAAAGACTTATGACCAATACGGAGCAAAGGGAAGAAACCGTCGGGGGACCGCTTTTTACCCCAGGACGAGAAAACTGAGTCCGGGGCATTCCCGCTCGCGTTTTCTTGGGACGAGCACCGGAAGTCCTCGAGCTCAGCCCGTTTCCTTCGCTGCAAGTGCATTTCCAGTGGTTTCTGACACCGGACGAGCGTTCGCCACTCGTTGGAAGCTTCGGCCATCTTTTGGACCGTTTTGGGTCGCACCACAGTTCTCCCTCCAACGAGCTCGCTTCCCGACCTATACCTCCGGAAAACGTGTCAGGGAGCATGCCAGGAGTGTGGGTTGAAGTCCTCGGAGCACGAGACCCGAAGATCGAAAGACTTATGACCAATACGGAGCAAAGGGAAGAAACCGTCGGGGGACCGCTTTTTACCCCAGGACGAGAAAACTGAGTCCGGGGCATTCCCGCTCGCGTTTTCTTGGGACGAGCACCGGAAGTCCTCGAGCTCAGCCCGTTTCCTTCGCTGCAAGTGCATTTCCAGTGGTTTCTGACACCGGACGAGCGTTCGCCACTCGTTGGAAGCTTCGGCCATCTTTTGGACCGTTTTGGGTCGCACCACAGTTCTCCCTCCAACGAGCTCGCTTCCCGACCTATACCTCCGGAAAACGTGTCAGGGAGCATGCCAGGATTGTGGGTTGAAGTCCTCGGAGCACGAGACCCGAAGATCGAAAGACTTATGACCAATACGGAGCAAAGGGAAGAAACCGTCGGGGGACCGCTTTTTACCCCAGGACGAGAAAACTGAGTCCGGGGCATTCCCGCTCGCGTTTTCTTGGGACGAGCACCGGAAGTCCTCGAGCTCAGCCCGTTTCCTTCGCTGCAAGTGCATTTCCAGTGGTTTCTGACACCGGACGAGCGTTCGCCACTCGTTGGAAGCTTCGGCCATCTTTTGGACCGTTTTGGGTCGCACCACAGTTCTCCCTCCAACGAGCTCGCTTCCCGACCTATACCTCCGGAAAACGTGTCAGGGAGCATGCCAGGAGTGTGGGTTGAAGTCCTCGGAGCACGAGACCCGAAGATCGAAAGACTTATGACCAATACGGAGCAAAGGGAAGAAACCGTCGGGGGACCGCTTTTTACCCCAGGACGAGAAAACTGAGTCCGGGGCATTCCCGCTCGCGTTTTCTTGGGACGAGCACCGGAAGTCCTCGAGCTCAGCCCGTTTCCTTCGCTGCAAGTGCATTTCCAGTGGTTTCTGACACCGGACGAGCGTTCGCCACTCGTTGGAAGCTTCGGCCATCTTTTGGACCGTTTTGGGTCGCACCACAGTTCTCCCTCCAACGAGCTCGCTTCCCGACCTATACCTCCGGAAAACGTGTCAGGGAGCATGCCAGGAGTGTGGGTTGAAGTCCTCGGAGCACGAGACCCAAAGATCGAAAGACTTATGACCAATACGGAGCAAAGGGAAGAAACCGTCGGGGGACCGCTTTTTACCCCAGGACGAGAAAACTGAGTCCGGGGCATTCCCGCTCGCGTTTTCTTGGGACGAGCACCGGAAGTCCTCGAGCTCAGCCCGTTTCCTTCGCTGCAAGTGCATTTCCAGTGGTTTCTGACACCGGACGAGCGTTCGCCACTCGTTGGAAGCTTCGGCCATCTTTTGGACCGTTTTGGGTCGCACCACAGTTCTCCCTCCAACGAGCTCGCTTCCCGACCTATACCTCCGGAAAACGTGTCAGGGAGCATGCCAGGAGTGTGGGTTGAAGTCCTCGGAGCACGAGACCCGAAGATCGAAAGACTTATGACCAATACGGAGCAAAGGGAAGAAACCGTCGGGGGACCGCTTTTTACCCCAGGACGAGAAAACTGAGTCCGGGGCATTCCCGCTCGCGTTTTCTTGGGACGAGCACCGGAAGTCCTCGAGCTCAGCCCGTTTCCTTCGCTGCGAGTGCATTTCCAGTGGTTTCTGACACCGGACGAGCGTTCGCCACTCGTTGGAAGCTTCGGCCATCTTTTGGACCGTTTTGGGTCGCACCACAGTTCTCCCTCCAACGAGCTCGCTTCCCGACCTATACCTCCGGAAAACGTGTCAGGGAGCATGCCAGGAGTGTGGGTTGAAGTCCTCGGAGCACGAGACCCGAAGATCGAAAGACTTATGACCAATACGGAGCAAAGGGAAGAAACCGTCGGGGGACCGCTTTTTACCCCAGGACGAGAAAACTGAGTCCGGGGCATTCCCGCTCGCGTTTTCTTGGGACGAGCACCGGAAGTCCTCGAGCTCAGCCCGTTTCCTTCGCTGCGAGTGCATTTCCAGTGGTTTCTGACACCGGACGAGCGTTCGCCACTCGTTGGAAGCTTCGGCCATCTTTTGGACCGTTTTGGGTCGCACCACAGTTCTCCCTCCAACGAGCTCGCTTCCCGACCTATACCTCCGGAAAACGTGTCAGGGAGCATGCCAGGAGTGTGGGTTGAAGTCCTCGGAGCACGAGACCCGAAGATCGAAAGACTTATGACCAATACGGAGCAAAGGGAAGAAACCGTCGGGGGACCGCTTTTTACCCCAGGACGAGAAAACTGAGTCCGGGGCATTCCCGCTCGCGTTTTCTTGGGACGAGCACCGGAAGTCCTCGAGCTCAGCCCGTTTCCTTCGCTGCGAGTGCATTTCCAGTGGTTTCTGACACCGGACGAGCGTTCGCCACTCGTTGGAAGCTTCGGCCATCTTTTGGACCGTTTTGGGTCGCACCACAGTTCTCCCTCCAACGAGCTCGCTTCCCGACCTATACCTCCGGAAAACGTGTCAGGGAGCATGCCAGGAGTGTGGGTTGAAGTCCTCGGAGCACGAGACCCGAAGATCGAAAGACTTATGACCAATACGGAGCAAAGGGAAGAAACCGTCGGGGGACCGCTTTTTACCCCAGGACGAGAAAACTGAGTCCGGGGCATTCCCGCTCGCGTTTTCTTGGGACGAGCACCGGAAGTCCTCGAGCTCAGCCCGTTTCCTTCGCTGCGAGTGCATTTCCAGTGGTTTCTGACACCGGACGAGCGTTCGCCACTCGTTGGAAGCTTCGGCCATCTTTTGGACCGTTTTGGGTCGCACCACAGTTCTCCCTCCAACGAGCTCGCTTCCCGACCTATACCTCCGGAAAACGTGTCAGGGAGCATGCCAGGAGTGTGGGTTGAAGTCCTCGGAGCACGAGACCCGAAGATCGAAAGACTTATGACCAATACGGAGCAAAGGGAAGAAACCGTCGGGGGACCGCTTTTTACCCCAGGACGAGAAAACTGAGTCCGGGGCATTCCCGCTCGCGTTTTCTTGGGACGAGCACCGGAAGTCCTCGAGCTCAGCCCGTTTGCTTCGCTGCGAGTGCATTTCCAGTGGTTTCTGACACCGGACGAGCGTTCGCCACTCGTTGGAAGCTTCGGCCATCTTTTGGACCGTTTTGGGTCGCACCACAGTTCTCCCTCCAACGAGCTCGCTTCCCGACCTATACCTCCGGAAAACGTGTCAGGGAGCATGCCAGGAGTGTGGGTTGAAGTCATCGGAGCACGAGACCCGAAGATCGAAAGACTTATGACCAATACGGAGCAAAGGGAAGAAACCGTCGGGGGACCGCTTTTTACCCCAGGACGAGAAAACTGAGTCCGGGGCATTCCCGCTCGCGTTTTCTTGGGACGAGCACCGGAAGTCCTCGAGCTCAGCCCGTTTCCTTCGCTGCAAGTGCATTTCCAGTGGTTTCTGACACCGGACGAGCGTTCGCCACTCGTTGGAAGCTTCGGCCATCTTTTGGACCCTTTTGGGTCGCACCACAGTTCTCCCTCCAACGAGCTCGCTTCCCGACCTATACCTCCGGAAAACGTGTCAGGGAGCATGCCAGGAGTGTGGGTTGAAGTCCTCGGAGCACGAGACCCGAAGATCGAAAGACTTATGACCAATACGGAGCAAAGGGAAGAAACCGTCGGGGGACCGCTTTTTACCCCAGGACGAGAAAACTGAGTCCGGGGCATTCCCGCTCGCGTTTTCTTGGGACGAGCACCGGAAGTCCTCGAGCTCAGCCCGTTTGCTTCGCTGCGAGTGCATTTCCAGTGGTTTCTGACACCGGACGAGCGTTCGCCACTCGTTGGAAGCTTCGGCCATCTTTTGGACCGTTTTGGGTCGCACCACAGTTCTCCCTCCAACGAGCTCGCTTCCCGACCTATACCTCCGGAAAACGTGTCAGGGAGCATGCCAGGAGTGTGGGTTGAAGTCCTCGGAGCACGAGACCCGAAGATCGAAAGACTTATGACCAATACGGAGCAAAGGGAAGAAACCGTCGGGGGACCGCTTTTTACCCCAGGACGAGAAAACTGAGTCCGAGGCATTCCCGCTCGCGTTTTCTTGGGACGAGCACCGGAAGTCCTCGAGCTCAGCCCGTTTGCTTCGCTGCGAGTGCATTTCCAGTGGTTTCTGACACCGGACGAGCGTTCGCCACTCGTTGGAAGCTTCGGCCATCTTTTGGACCGTTTTGGGTCGCACCACAGTTCTCCCTCCAACGAGCTCGCTTCCCGACCTATACCTCCGGAAAACGTGTCAGGGAGCATGCCAGGAGTGTGGGTTGAAGTCCTCGGAGCACGAGACCCGAAGATCGAAAGACTTATGACCAATACGGAGCAAAGGGAAGAAACCGTCGGGGGACCGCTTTTTACCCCAGGACGAGAAAACTGAGTCCGGGGCATTCCCGCTCGCGTTTTCTTGGGACGAGCACCGGAAGTCCTCGAGCTCAGCCCGTTTCCTTCGCTGCAAGTGCATTTCCAGTGGTTTCTGACACCGGACGAGCGTTCGCCACTCGTTGGAAGCTTCGGCCATCTTTTGGACCGTTTTGGGTCGCACCACAGTTCTCCCTCCAACGAGCTCGCTTCCCGACCTATACCTCCGGAAAACGTGTCAGGGAGCATGCCAGGAGTGTGGGTTGAAGTCCTCGGAGCACGAGACCCGAAGATCGAAAGACTTATGACCAATACGGAGCAAAGGGAAGAAACCGTCGGGGGACCGCTTTTTACCCCAGGACGAGAAAACTGAGTCCGGGGCATTCCCGCTCGCGTTTTCTTGGGACGAGCACCGGAAGTCCTCGAGCTCAGCCCGTTTCCTTCGCTGCAAGTGCATTTCCAGTGGTTTATGACACCGGACGAGCGTTAGCCACTCGTTGGAAGCTTCGGCCATCTTTTGGACCGTTTTGGGTCGCACCACAGTTCTCCCTCCAACGAGCTCGCTTCCCGACCTATACCTCCGGAAAACGTGTCAGGGAGCATGCCAGGAGTGTGGGTTGAAGTCCTCGGAGCACGAGACCCGAAGATCGAAAGACTTATGACCAATACGGAGCAAAGGGAAGAAACCGTCGGGGGACCGCTTTTTACCCCAGGACGAGAAAACTGAGTCCGGGGCATTCCCGCTCGCGTTTTCTTGGGACGAGCACCAGAAGTCCTCGAGCTCAGCCCGTTTCCTTCGCTGCAAGTGCATTTCCAGTGGTTTCTGACACCGGACGAGCGTTCGCCACTCGTTGGAAGCTTCGGCCATCTTTTGGACCGTTTTGGGTCGCACCACAGTTCTCCCTCCAACGAGCTCGCTTCCCGACCTATACCTCCGGAAAACGTGTCAGGGAGCATGCCAGGAGTGTGGGTTGAAGTCCTCGGAGCACGAGACCCGAAGATCGAAAGACTTATGACCAATACGGAGCAAAGGGAAGAAACCGTCGGGGGACCGCTTTTTACCCCAGGACGAGAAAACTGAGTCCGGGGCATTCCCGCTCGCGTTTTCTTGGGACGAGCACCGGAAGTCCTCGAGCTCAGCCCGTTTCCTTCGCTGCAAGTGCATTTCCAGTGGTTTCTGACACCGGACGAGCGTTCGCCACTCGTTGGAAGCTTCGGCCATCTTTTGGACCGTTTTGGGTCGCACCACAGTTCTCCCTCCAACGAGCTCGCTTCCCGACCTATACCTCCGGAAAACGTGTCAGGGAGCATGCCAGGAGTGTGGGTTGAAGTCCTCGGAGCACGAGACCCGAAGATCGAAAGACTTATGACCAATACGGAGCAAAGGGAAGAAACCGTCGGGGGACCGCTTTTTACCCCAGGACGAGAAAACTGAGTCCGGGGCATTCCCGCTCGCGTTTTCTTGGGACGAGCACCGGAAGTCCTCGAGCTCAGCCCGTTTCCTTCGCTGCAAGTGCATTTCCAGTGGTTTCTGACACCGGACGAGCGTTCGCCACTCGTTGGAAGCTTCGGCCATCTTTTGGACCGTTTTGGGTCGCACCACAGTTCTCCCTCCAACGAGCTCGCTTCCCGACCTATACCTCCGGAAAACGTGTCAGGGAGCATGCCAGGAGTGTGGGTTGAAGTCCTCGGAGCACGAGACCCGAAGATCGAAAGACTTATGACCAATACGGAGCAAAGGGAAGAAATCGTCGGGGGACCGCTTTTTACCCCAGGACGAGAAAACTGAGTCCGGGGCATTCCCGCTCGCGTTTTCTTGGGACGAGCACCGGAAGTCCTCGAGCTCAGCCCGTTTCCTTCGCTGCAAGTGCATTTCCAGTGGTTTCTGACACCGGACGAGCGTTCGCCACTCGTTGGAAGCTTCGGCCATCTTTTGGACCGTTTTGGGTCGCACCACAGTTCTCCCTCCAACGAGCTCGCTTCCCGACCTATACCTCCGGAAAACGTGTCAGGGAGCATGCCAGGAGTGTGGGTTGAAGTCCTCGGAGCACGAGACCCGAAGATCGAAAGACTTATGACCAATACGGAGCAAAGGGAAGAAACCGTCGGGGGACCGCTTTTTACCCCAGGACGAGAAAACTGAGTCCGGGGCATTCCCGCTCGCGTTTTCTTGGGACGAGCACCAGAAGTCCTCGAGCTCAGCCCGTTTCCTTCGCTGCAAGTGCATTTCCAGTGGTTTCTGACACCGGACGAGCGTTCGCCACTCGTTGGAAGCTTCGGCCATCTTTTGGACCGTTTTGGGTCGCACCACAGTTCTCCCTCCAACGAGCTCGCTTCCCGACCTATACCTCCGGAAAACGTGTCAGGGAGCATGCCAGGAGTGTGGGTTGAAGTCCTCGGAGCACGAGACCCGAAGATCGAAAGACTTATGACCAATACGGAGCAAAGGGAAGAAACCGTCGGGGGACCGCTTTTTACCCCAGGACGAGAAAACTGAGTCCGGGGCATTCCCGCTCGCGTTTTCTTGGGACGAGCACCGGAAGTCCTCGAGCTCAGCCCGTTTCCTTCGCTGCAAGTGCATTTCCAGTGGTTTCTGACACCGGACGAGCGTTCGCCACTCGTTGGAAGCTTCGGCCATCTTTTGGACCGTTTTGGGTCGCACCACAGTTCTCCCTCCAACGAGCTCGCTTCCCGACCTATACCTCCGGAAAACGTGTCAGGGAGCATGCCAGGAGTGTGGGTTGAAGTCCTCGGAGCACGAGACCCGAAGATCGAAAGACTTATGACCAATACGGAGCAAAGGGAAGAAACCGTCGGGGGACCGCTTTTTACCCCAGGACGAGAAAACTGAGTCCGGGGCATTCCCGCTCGCGTTTTCTTGGGACGAGCACCGGAAGTCCTCGAGCTCAGCCCGTTTCCTTCGCTGCAAGTGCATTTCCAGTGGTTTCTGACACCGGACGAGCGTTCGCCACTCGTTGGAAGCTTCGGCCATCTTTTGGACCGTTTTGGGTCGCACCACAGTTCTCCCTCCAACGAGCTCGCTTCCCGACCTATACCTCCGGAAAACGTGTCAGGGAGCATGCCAGGAGTGTGGGTTGAAGTCCTCGGAGCACGAGACCCGAAGATCGAAAGACTTATGACCAATACGGAGCAAAGGGAAGAAACCGTCGGGGGACCGCTTTTTACCCCAGGACGAGAAAACTGAGTCCGGGGCATTCCCGCTCGCGTTTTCTTGGGACGAGCACCGGAAGTCCTCGAGCTCAGCCCGTTTCCTTCGCTGCAAGTGC
The DNA here is from genome assembly GCF_025177605.1 of Cucumis melo. Classification (NCBI taxonomy): domain Eukaryota; kingdom Viridiplantae; phylum Streptophyta; class Magnoliopsida; order Cucurbitales; family Cucurbitaceae; genus Cucumis; species Cucumis melo. The sequence continues at coordinate 13,049 of NW_026124122.1, forward strand.
ATTTCCAGTGGTTTCTGACACCGGACGAGCGTTCGCCACTCGTTGGAAGCTTCGGCCATCTTTTGGACCGTTTTGGGTCGCACCACAGTTCTCCCTCCAACGAGCTCGCTTCCCGACCTATACCTCCGGAAAACGTGTCAGGGAGCATGCCAGGAGTGTGGGTTGAAGTCCTCGGAGCACGAGACCCGAAGATCGAAAGACTTATGACCAATACGGAGCAAAGGGAAGAAACCGTCGGGGGACCGCTTTTTACCCCAGGACGAGAAAACTGAGTCCGGGGCATTCCCGCTCGCGTTTTCTTGGGACGAGCACCGGAAGTCCTCGAGCTCAGCCCGTTTCCTTCGCTGCAAGTGCATTTCCAGTGGTTTCTGACACCGGACGAGCGTTCGCCACTCGTTGGAAGCTTCGGCCATCTTTTGGACCGTTTTGGGTCGCACCACAGTTCTCCCTCCAACGAGCTCGCTTCCCGACCTATACCTCCGGAAAACGTGTCAGGGAGCATGCCAGGAGTGTGGGTTGAAGTCCTCGGAGCACGAGACCCGAAGATCGAAAGACTTATGACCAATACGGAGCAAAGGGAAGAAACCGTCGGGGGACCGCTTTTTACCCCAGGACGAGAAAACTGAGTCCGGGGCATTCCCGCTCGCGTTTTCTTGGGACGAGCACCGGAAGTCCTCGAGCTCAGCCCGTTTCCTTCGCTGCAAGTGCATTTCCAGTGGTTTCTGACACCGGACGAGCGTTCGCCACTCGTTGGAAGCTTCGGCCATCTTTTGGACCGTTTTGGGTCGCACCACAGTTCTCCCTCCAACGAGCTCGCTTCCCGACCTATACCTCCGGAAAACGTGTCAGGGAGCATGCCAGGAGTGTGGGTTGAAGTCCTCGGAGCACGAGACCCGAAGATCGAAAGACTTATGACCAATACGGAGCAAAGGGAAGAAACCGTCGGGGGACCGCTTTTTACCCCAGGACGAGAAAACTGAGTCCGGGGCATTCCCGCTCGCGTTTTCTTGGGACGAGCACCGGAAGTCCTCGAGCTCAGCCCGTTTCCTTCGCTGCAAGTGCATTTCCAGTGGTTTCTGACACCGGACGAGCGTTCGCCACTCGTTGGAAGCTTCGGCCATCTTTTGGACCGTTTTGGGTCGCACCACAGTTCTCCCTCCAACGAACTCGCTTCCCGACCTATACCTCCGGAAAACGTGTCAGGGAGCATGCCAGGAGTGTGGGTTGAAGTCCTCGGAGCACGAGACCCGAAGATCGAAAGACTTATGACCAATACGGAGCAAAGGGAAGAAACCGTCGGGGGACCGCTTTTTACCCCAGGACGAGAAAACTGAGTCCGGGGCATTCCCGCTCGCGTTTTCTTGGGACGAGCACCGGAAGTCCTCGAGCTCAGCCCGTTTCCTTCGCTGCAAGTGCATTTCCAGTGGTTTCTGACACCGGACGAGCGTTCGCCACTCGTTGGAAGCTTCGGCCATCTTTTGGACCGTTTTGGGTCGCACCACAGTTCTCCCTCCAACGAGCTCGCTTCCCGACCTATACCTCCGGAAAACGTGTCAGGGAGCATGCCAGGAGTGTGGGTTGAAGTCCTCGGAGCACGAGACCCGAAGATCGAAAGACTTATGACCAATACGGAGCAAAGGGAAGAAACCGTCGGGGGACCGCTTTTTACCCCAGGACGAGAAAACTGAGTCCGGGGCATTCCCGCTCGCGTTTTCTTGGGACGAGCACTGGAAGTCCTCGAGCTCAGCCCGTTTCCTTCGCTGCAAGTGCATTTCCAGTGGTTTCTGACACCGGACGAGCGTTCGCCACTCGTTGGAAGCTTCGGCCATCTTTTGGACCGTTTTGGGTCGCACCACAGTTCTCCCTCCAAAGAACTCGCTTCCCGACCTATACCTCCGGAAAACGTGTCAGGGAGCATGCCAGGAGTGTGGGTTGAAGTCCTCGGAGCACGAGACCCGAAGATCGAAAGACTTATGACCAATACGGAGCAAAGGGAAGAAACCGTCGGGGGACCGCTTTTTACCCCAGGACGAGAAAACTGAGTCCGGGGCATTCCCGCTCGCGTTTTCTTGGGACGAGCACCGGAAGTCCTCGAGCTCAGCCCGTTTCCTTCGCTGCAAGTGCATTTCCAGTGGTTTCTGACACCGGACGAGCGTTCGCCACTCGTTGGAAGCTTCGGCCATCTTTTGGACCGTTTTGGGTCGCACCACAGTTCTCCCTCCAACGAGCTCGCTTCCCGACCTATACCTCCGGAAAACGTGTCAGGGAGCATGCCAGGAGTGTGGGTTGAAGTCCTCGGAGCACGAGACCCGAAGATCGAAAGACTTATGACCAATACGGAGCAAAGGGAAGAAACCGTCGGGGGACCGCTTTTTACCCCAGGACGAGAAAACTGAGTCCGGGGCATTCCCGCTCGCGTTTTCTTGGGACGAGCACCGGAAGTCCTCGAGCTCAGCCCGTTTCCTTCGCTGCAAGTGCATTTCCAGTGGTTTCTGACACCGGACGAGCGTTCGCCACTCGTTGGAAGCTTCGGCCATCTTTTGGACCGTTTTGGGTCGCACCACAGTTCTCCCTCCAACGACCTCGCTTCCCGACCTATACCTCCGGAAAACGTGTCAGGGAGCATGCCAGGAGTGTGGGTTGAAGTCCTCGGAGCACGAGACCCGAAGATCGAAAGACTTATGACCAATACGGAGCAAAGGGAAGAAACCGTCGGGGGACCGCTTTTTACCCCAGGACGAGAAAACTGAGTCCGGGGCATTCCCGCTCGCGTTTTCTTGGGACGAGCACCGGAAGTCCTCGAGCTCAGCCCGTTTCCTTCGCTGCAAGTGCATTTCCAGTGGTTTCTGACACCGGACGAGCGTTCGCCACTCGTTGGAAGCTTCGGCCATCTTTTGGACCGTTTTGGGTCGCACCACAGTTCTCCCTCCAACGAGCTCGCTTCCCGACCTATACCTCCGGAAAACGTGTCAGGGAGCATGCCAGGAGTGTGGGTTGAAGTCCTCGGAGCACGAGACCCGAAGATCGAAAGACTTATGACCAATACGGAGCAAAGGGAAGAAACCGTCGGGGGACCGCTTTTTACCCCAGGACGAGAAAACTGAGTCCGGGGCATTCCCGCTCGCGTTTTCTTGGGACGAGCACCGGAAGTCCTCGAGCTCAGCCCGTTTCCTTCGCTGCAAGTGCATTTCCAGTGGTTTCTGACACCGGACGAGCGTTCGCCACTCGTTGGAAGCTTCGGCCATCTTTTGGACCGTTTTGGGTCGCACCACAGTTCTCCCTCCAACGAGCTCGCTTCCCGACCTATACCTCCGGAAAACGTGTCAGGGAGCATGCCAGGAGTGTGGGTTGAAGTCCTCGGAGCACGAGACCCGAAGATCGAAAGACTTATGACCAATACGGAGCAAAGGGAAGAAACCGTCGGGGGACCGCTTTTTACCCCAGGACGAGAAAACTGAGTCCGGGGCATTCCCGCTCGCGTTTTCTTGGGACGAGCACCGGAAGTCCTCGAGCTCAGCCCGTTTCCTTCGCTGCAAGTGCATTTCCAGTGGTTTCTGACACCGGACGAGCGTTCGCCACTCGTTGGAAGCTTCGGCCATCTTTTGGACCGTTTTGGGTCGCACCACAGTTCTCCCTCCAACGAGCTCGCTTCCCGACCTATACCTCCGGAAAACGTGTCAGGGAGCATGCCAGGAGTGTGGGTTGAAGTCCTCGGAGCACGAGACCCGAAGATCGAAAGACTTATGACCAATACGGAGCAAAGGGAAGAAACCGTCGGGGGACCGCTTTTTACCCCAGGACGAGAAAACTGAGTCCGGGGCATTCCCGCTCGCGTTTTCTTGGGACGAGCACCGGAAGTCCTCGAGCTCAGCCCGTTTCCTTCGCTGCAAGTGCATTTCCAGTGGTTTCTGACACCGGACGAGCGTTCGCCACTCGTTGGAAGCTTCGGCCATCTTTTGGACCGTTTTGGGTCGCACCACAGTTCTCCCTCCAACGAGCTCGCTTCCCGACCTATACCTCCGGAAAACGTGTCAGGGAGCATGCCAGGAGTGTGGGTTGAAGTCCTCGGAGCACGAGACCCGAAGATCGAAAGACTTATGACCAATACGGAGCAAAGGGAAGAAACCGTCGGGGGACCGCTTTTTACCCCAGGACGAGAAAACTGAGTCCGGGGCATTCCCGCTCGCGTTTTCTTGGGACGAGCACCGGAAGTCCTCGAGCTCAGCCCGTTTCCTTCGCTGCAAGTGCATTTCCAGTGGTTTCTGACACCGGACGAGCGTTCGCCACTCGTTGGAAGCTTCGGCCATCTTTTGGACCGTTTTGGGTCGCACCACAGTTCTCCCTCCAACGAGCTCGCTTCCCGACCTATACCTCCGGAAAACGTGTCAGGGAGCATGCCAGGAGTGTGGGTTGAAGTCCTCGGAGCACGAGACCCGAAGATCGAAAGACTTATGACCAATACGGAGCAAAGGGAAGAAACCGTCGGGGGACCGCTTTTTACCCCAGGACGAGAAAACTGAGTCCGGGGCATTCCCGCTCGCGTTTTCTTGGGACGAGCACCGGAAGTCCTCGAGCTCAGCCCGTTTCCTTCGCTGCAAGTGCATTTCCAGTGGTTTCTGACACCGGACGAGCGTTCGCCACTCGTTGGAAGCTTCGGCCATCTTTTGGACCGTTTTGGGTCGCACCACAGTTCTCCCTCCAACGAGCTCGCTTCCCGACCTATACCTCCGGAAAACGTGTCAGGGAGCATGCCAGGAGTGTGGGTTGAAGTCCTCGGAGCACGAGACCCGAAGATCGAAAGACTTATGACCAATATGGAGCAAAGGGAAGAAACCGTCGGGGGACCGCTTTTTACCCCAGGACGAGAAAACTGAGTCCGGGGCATTCCCGCTCGCGTTTTCTTGGGACGAGCACCGGAAGTCCTCGAGCTCAGCCCGTTTCCTTCGCTGCAAGTGCATTTCCAGTGGTTTCTGACACCGGACGAGCGTTCGCCACTCGTTGGAAGCTTCGGCCATCTTTTGGACCGTTTTGGGTCGCACCACAGTTCTCCCTCCAACGAGCTCGCTTCCCGACCTATACCTCCGGAAAACGTGTCAGGGAGCATGCCAGGAGTGTGGGTTGAAGTCCTCGGAGCACGAGACCCGAAGATCGAAAGACTTATGACCAATACGGAGCAAAGGGAAGAAACCGTCGGGGGACCGCTTTTTACCCCAGGACGAGAAAACTGAGTCCGGGGCATTCCCGCTCGCGTTTTCTTGAGACGAGCACCGGAAGTCCTCGAGCTCAGCCCGTTTCCTTCGCTGCAAGTGCATTTCCAGTGGTTTCTGACACCGGACGAGTGTTCGCCACTCGTTGGAAGCTTCGGCCATCTTTTGGACCGTTTTGGGTCGCACCACAGTTCTCCCTCCAACGAGCTCGCTTCCCGACCTATACCTCCGGAAAACGTGTCAGGGAGCATGCCAGGAGTGTGGGTTGAAGTCCTCGGAGCACGAGACCCGAAGATCGAAAGACTTATGACCAATACGGAGCAAAGGGAAGAAACCGTCGGGGGACCGCTTTTTACCCCAGGACGAGAAAACTGAGTCCGGGGCATTCCCGCTCGCGTTTTCTTGGGACGAGCACCGGAAGTCCTCGAGCTCAGCCCGTTTCCTTCGCTGCAAGTGCATTTCCAGTGGTTTCTGACACCGGACGAGCGTTCGCCACTCGTTGGAAGCTTCGGCCATCTTTTGGACCGTTTTGGGTCGCACCACAGTTCTCCCTCCAACGAGCTCGCTTCCCGACCTATATCTCCGGAAAACGTCTCAGGGAGCATGCCAGGAGCGTGGGTTGAAGTCCTCGGAGCACGAGACCCGAAGATCGAAAGACTTATGACCAATACGGAGCAAAGGGAAGAAACCGTCGGGGGACCGCTTTTTACCCCAGGACGAGAAAACTGAGTCCGGGGCATTCCCGCTCGCGTTTTCTTGGGACGAGCACCGGAAGTCCTCGAGCTCAGCCCGTTTCCTTCGCTGCAAGTGCATTTCCAGTGGTTTCTGACACCGGACGAGCGTTCGCCACTCGTTGGAAGCTTCGGCCATCTTTTGGACCGTTTTGGGTCGCACCACAGTTCTCCCTCCAACGAGCTCGCTTCCCGACCTATACCTCCGGAAAACGTGTCAGGGAGCATGCCAGGAGTGTGGGTTGAAGTCCTCGGAGCACGAGACCCGAAGATCGAAAGACTTATGACCAATACGGAGCAAAGGGAAGAAACCGTCGGGGGACCGCTTTTTACCCCAGGACGAGAAAACTGAGTCCGGGGCATTCCCGCTCGCGTTTTCTTGGGACGAGCACCGGAAGTCCTCGAGCTCAGCCCGTTTCCTTCGCTGCAAGTGCATTTCCAGTGGTTTCTGACACCGGACGAGCGTTCGCCACTCGTTGGAAGCTTCGGCCATCTTTTGGACCGTTTTGGGTCGCACCACAGTTCTCCCTCCAACGAGCTCGCTTCCCGACCTATACCTCCGGAAAACGTGTCAGGGAGCATGCCAGGAGTGTGGGTTGAAGTCCTCGGAGCACGAGACCCGAAGATCGAAAGACTTATGACCAATACGGAGCAAAGGGAAGAAACCGTCGGGGGACCGCTTTTTACCCCAGGACGAGAAAACTGAGTCCGGGGCATTCCCGCTCGCGTTTTCTTGGGACGAGCACCGGAAGTCCTCGAGCTCAGCCCGTTTCCTTCGCTGCAAGTGCATTTCCAGTGGTTTCTGACACCGGACGAGCGTTCGCCACTCGTTGGAAGCTTCGGCCATCTTTTGGACCGTTTTGGGTCGCACCACAGTTCTCCCTCCAACGAGCTCGCTTCCCGACCTATACCTCCGGAAAACGTGTCAGGGAGCATGCCAGGAGTGTGGGTTGAAGTCCTCGGAGCACGAGACCCGAAGATCGAAAGACTTATGACCAATACGGAGCAAAGGGAAGAAACCGTCGGGGGACCGCTTTTTACCCCAGGACGAGAAAACTGAGTCCGGGGCATTCCCGCTCGCGTTTTCTTGGGACGAGCACCGGAAGTCCTCGAGCTCAGCCCGTTTCCTTCGCTGCAAGTGCATTTCCAGTGGTTTCTGACACCGGACGAGCGTTCGCCACTCGTTGGAAGCTTCGGCCATCTTTTGGACCGTTTTGGGTCGCACCACAGTTCTCCCTCCAACGAGCTCGCTTCCCGACCTATACCTCCGGAAAACGTGTCAGGGAGCATGCCAGGAGTGTGGGTTGAAGTCCTCGGAGCACGAGACCCGAAGATCGAAAGACTTATGACCAATACGGAGCAAAGGGAAGAAACCGTCGGGGGACCGCTTTTTACCCCAGGACGAGAAAACTGAGTCCGGGGCATTCCCGCTCGCGTTTTCTTGGGACGAGCACCGGAAGTCCTCGAGCTCAGCCCGTTTCCTTCGCTGCAAGTGCATTTCCAGTGGTTTCTGACACCGGACGAGCGTTCGCCACTCGTTGGAAGCTTCAGCCATCTTTTGGACCGTTTTGGGTCGCACCACAGTTCTCCCTCCAACGAGCTCGCTTCCCGACCTATACCTCCGGAAAACGTGTCAGGGAGCATGCCAGGAGTGTGGGTTGAAGTCCTCGGAGCACGAGACCCGAAGATCGAAAGACTTATGACCAATACGGAGCAAAGGGAAGAAACCGTCGGGGGACCGCTTTTTACCCCAGGACGAGAAAACTGAGTCCGGGGCATTCCCGCTCGCGTTTTCTTGGGACGAGCACCGGAAGTCCTCGAGCTCAGCCCGTTTCCTTCGCTGCAAGTGCATTTCCAGTGGTTTCTGACACCGGACGAGCGTTCGCCACTCGTTGGAAGCTTCGGCCATCTTTTGGACCGTTTTGGGTCGCACCACAGTTCTCCCTCCAACGAGCTCGCTTCCCGACCTATACCTCCGGAAAACGTGTCAGGGAGCATGCCAGGAGTGTGGGTTGAAGTCCTCGGAGCACGAGACCCGAAGATCGAAAGACTTATGACCAATACGGAGCAAAGGGAAGAAACCGTCGGGGGACCGCTTTTTACCCCAGGACGAGAAAACTGAGTCCGGGGCATTCCCGCTCGCGTTTTCTTGGGACGAGCACCGGAAGTCCTCGAGCTCAGCCCGTTTCCTTCGCTGCAAGTGCATTTCCAGTGGTTTCTGACACCGGACGAGCGTTCGCCACTCGTTGGAAGCTTCGACCATCTTTTGGACCGTTTTGGGTCGCACCACAGTTCTCCCTCCAACGAGCTCGCTTCCCGACCTATACCTCCAGAAAACGTGTCAGGGAGCATGCCAGGAGTGTGGGTTGAAGTCCTCGGAGCACGAGACCCGAAGATCGAAAGACTTATGACCAATACGGAGCAAAGGGAAGAAACCGTCGGGGGACCGCTTTTTACCCCAGGACGAGAAAACTGAGTCCGGGGCATTCCCGCTCGCGTTTTCTTGGGACGAGCACCGGAAGTCCTCGAGCTCAGCCCGTTTCCTTCGCTGCAAGTGCATTTCCAGTGGTTTCTGACACCGGACGAGCGTTCGCCACTCGTTGGAAGCTTCGGCCATCTTTTGGACCGTTTTGGGTCGCACCACAGTTCTCCCTCCAACGAGCTCGCTTCCCGACCTATACCTCCGGAAAACGTGTCAGGGAGCATGCCAGGAGTGTGGGTTGAAGTCCTCGGAGCACGAGACCCGAAGATCGAAAGACTTATGACCAATACGGAGCAAAGGGAAGAAACCGTCGGGGGACCGCTTTTTACCCCAGGACGAGAAAACTGAGTCCGGGGCATTCCCGCTCGCGTTTTCTTGAGACGAGCACCGGAAGTCCTCGAGCTCAGCCCGTTTCCTTCGCTGCAAGTGCATTTCCAGTGGTTTCTGACACCGGACGAGCGTTCGCCACTCGTTGGAAGCTTCGGCCATCTTTTGGACCGTTTTGGGTCGCACCACAGTTCTCCCTCCAACGAGCTCGCTTCCCGACCTATACCTCCGGAAAACGTGTCAGGGAGCATGCCAGGAGTGTGGGTTGAAGTCCTCGGAGCACGAGACCCGAAGATCGAAAGACTTATGACCAATACGGAGCAAAGGGAAGAAACCGTCGGGGGACCGCTTTTTACCCCAGGACGAGAAAACTGAGTCCGGGGCATTCCCGCTCGCGTTTTCTTGGGACGAGCACCGGAAGTCCTCGAGCTCAGCCCGTTTCCTTCGCTGCAAGTGCATTTCCAGTGGTTTCTGACACCGGACGAGCGTTCGCCACTCGTTGGAAGCTTCGGCCATCTTTTGGACCGTTTTGGGTCGCACCACAGTTCTCCCTCCAACGAGCTCGCTTCCCGACCTATACCTCCGGAAAACGTGTCAGGGAGCATGCCAGGAGTGTGGGTTGAAGTCCTCGGAGCACGAGACCCGAAGATCGAAAGACTTATGACCAATACGGAGCAAAGGGAAGAAACCGTCGGGGGACCGCTTTTTACCCCAGGACGAGAAAACTGAGTCCGGGGCATTCCCGCTCGCGTTTTCTTGGGACGAGCACCGGAAGTCCTCGAGCTCAGCCCGTTTCCTTCGCTGCAAGTGCATTTCCAGTGGTTTCTGACACCGGACGAGCGTTGGCCACTCGTTGGAAGCTTCGGCCATCTTTTGGACCGTTTTGGGTCGCACCACAGTTCTCCCTCCAACGAGCTCGCTTCCCGACCTATACCTCCGGAAAACGTGTCAGGGAGCATGCCAGGAGTGTGGGTTGAAGTCCTCGGAGCACGAGACCCGAAGATCGAAAGACTTATGACCAATACGGAGCAAAGGGAAGAAACCGTCGGGGGACCGCTTTTTACCCCAGGACGAGAAAACTGAGTCCGGGGCATTCCCGCTCGCGTTTTCTTGGGACGAGCACCGGAAGTCCTCGAGCTCAGCCCGTTTCCTTCGCTGCAAGTGCATTTCCAGTGGTTTCTGACACCGGACGAGCGTTCGCCACTCGTTGGAAGCTTCGGCCATCTTTTGGACCGTTTTGGGTCGCACCACAGTTCTCCCTCCAACGAGCTCGCTTCCCGACCTATACCTCCGGAAAACGTGTCAGGGAGCATGCCAGGAGTGTGGGTTGAAGTCCTCGGAGCACGAGACCCGAAGATCGAAAGACTTATGACCAATACGGAGCAAAGGGAAGAAACCGTCGGGGGACCGCTTTTTACCCCAGGACGAGAAAACTGAGTCCGGGGCATTCCCGCTCGCGTTTTCTTGGGACGAGCACCGGAAGTCCTCGAGCTCAGCCCGTTTCCTTCGCTGCAAGTGCATTTCCAGTGGTTTCTGACACCGGACGAGCGTTCGCCACTCGTTGGAAGCTTCGGCCATCTTTTGGACCGTTTTGGGTCGCACCACAGTTCTCCCTCCAACGAGCTCGCTTCCCGACCTATACCTCCGGAAAACGTGTCAGGGAGCATGCCAGGAGTGTGGGTTGAAGTCCTCGGAGCACGAGACCCGAAGATCGAAAGACTTATGACCAATACGGAGCAAAGGGAAGAAACCGTCGGGGGACCGCTTTTTACCCCAGGACGAGAAAACTGAGTCCGGGGCATTCCCGCTCGCGTTTTCTTGAGACGAGCACCGGAAGTCCTCGAGCTCAGCCCGTTTCCTTCGCTGCAAGTGCATTTCCAGTGGTTTCTGACACCGGACGAGCGTTCGCCACTCGTTGGAAGCTTCGGCCATCTTTTGGACCGTTTTGGGTCGCACCACAGTTCTCCCTCCAACGAGCTCGCTTCCCGACCTATACCTCCGGAAAACGTGTCAGGGAGCATGCCAGGAGTGTGGGTTGAAGTCCTCGGAGCACGAGACCCGAAGATCGAAAGACTTATGACCAATACGGAGCAAAGGGAAGAAACCGTCGGGGGACCGCTTTTTACCCCAGGACGAGAAAACTGAGTCCGGGGCATTCCCGCTCGCGTTTTCTTGGGACGAGCACCGGAAGTCCTCGAGCTCAGCCCGTTTCCTTCGCTGCAAGTGCATTTCCAGTGGTTTCTGACACCGGACGAGCGTTCGCCACTCGTTGGAAGCTTCGGCCATCTTTTGGACCGTTTTGGGTCGCACCACAGTTCTCCCTCCAACGAGCTCGCTTCCCGACCTATACCTCCGGAAAACGTGTCAGGGAGCATGCCAGGAGTGTGGGTTGAAGTCCTCGGAGCACGAGACCCGAAGATCGAAAGACTTATGACCAATACGGAGCAAAGGGAAGAAACCGTCGGGGGACCGCTTTTTACCCCAGGACGAGAAAACTGAGTCCGGGGCATTCCCGCTCGCGTTTTATTGAGACGAGCACCGGAAGTCCTCGAGCTCAGCCCGTTTCCTTCGCTGCAAGTGCATTTCCAGTGGTTTCTGACACCGGACGAGCGTTCGCCACTCGTTGGAAGCTTCGGCCATCTTTTGGACCGTTTTGGGTCGCACCACAGTTCTCCCTCCAACGAGCTCGCTTCCCGACCTATACCTCCGGAAAACGTGTCAGGGAGCATGCCAGGAGTGTGGGTTGAAGTCCTCGGAGCACGAGACCCGAAGATCGAAAGACTTATGACCAATACGGAGCAAAGGGAAGAAACCGTCGGGGGACCGCTTTTTACCCCAGGACGAGAAAACTGAGTCCGGGGCATTCCCGCTCGCGTTTTCTTGGGACGAGCACCGGAAGTCCTCGAGCTCAGCCCGTTTCCTTCGCTGCAAGTGCATTTCCAGTGGTTTCTGACACCGGACGAGCGTTCGCCACTCGTTGGAAGCTTCGGCCATCTTTTGGACCGTTTTGGGTCGCACCACAGTTCTCCCTCCAACGAGCTCGCTTCCCGACCTATACCTCCGGAAAACGTGTCAGGGAGCATGCCAGGAGTGTGGGTTGAAGTCCTCGGAGCACGAGACCCGAAGATCGAAAGACTTATGACCAATACGGAGCAAAGGGAAGAAACCGTCGGGGGACCGCTTTTTACCCCAGGACGAGAAAACTGAGTCCGGGGCATTCCCGCTCGCGTTTTCTTGGGACGAGCACCGGAAGTCCTCGAGCTCAGCCCGTTTCCTTCGCTGCAAGTGCATTTCCAGTGGTTTCTGACACCGGACGAGCGTTCGCCACTCGTTGGAAGCTTCGGCCATCTTTTGGACCGTTTTGGGTCGCACCACAGTTCTCCCTCCAACGAGCTCGCTTCCCGACCTATACCTCCGGAAAACGTGTCAGGGAGCATGCCAGGAGTGTGGGTTGAAGTCCTCGGAGCACGAGACCCGAAGATCGAAAGACTTATGACCAATACGGAGCAAAGGGAAGAAACCGTCGGGGGACCGCTTTTTACCCCAGGACGAGAAAACTGAGTCCGGGGCATTCCCGCTCGCGTTTTCTTGGGACGAGCACCGGAAGTCCTCGAGCTCAGCCCGTTTCCTTCGCTGCAAGTGCATTTCCAGTGGTTTCTGACACCGGACGAGCGTTCGCCACTCGTTGGAAGCTTCGGCCATCTTTTGGACCGTTTTGGGTCGCACCACAGTTCTCCCTCCAACGAGCTCGCTTCCCGACCTATACCTCCGGAAAACGTGTCAGGGAGCATGCCAGGAGTGTGGGTTGAAGTCCTCGGAGCACGAGACCCGAAGATCGAAAGACTTATGACCAATACGGAGCAAAGGGAAGAAACCGTCGGGGGACCGCTTTTTACCCCAGGACGAGAAAACTGAGTCCGGGGCATTCCCGCTCGCGTTTTCTTGGGACGAGCACCGGAAGTCCTCGAGCTCAGCCCGTTTCCTTCGCTGCAAGTGCATTTCCAGTGGTTTCTGACACCGGACGAGCGTTCGCCACTCGTTGGAAGCTTCGGCCATCTTTTGGACCGTTTTGGGTCGCACCACAGTTCTCCCTCCAACGAGCTCGCTTCCCGACCTATACCTCCGGAAAACGTGTCAGGGAGCATGCCAGGAGTGTGGGTTGAAGTCCTCGGAGCACGAGACCCGAAGATCGAAAGACTTATGACCAATACGGAGCAAAGGGAAGAAACCGTCGGGGGACCGCTTTTTACCCTAGGACGAGAAAACTGAGTCCGGGGCATTCCCGCTCGCGTTTTCTTGGGACGAGCACCGGAAGTCCTCGAGCTCAGCCCGTTTCCTTCGCTGCAAGTGCATTTCCAGTGGTTTCTGACACCGGACGAGCGTTCGCCACTCGTTGGAAGCTTCGGCCATCTTTTGGACCGTTTTGGGTCGCACCACAGTTCTCCCTCCAACGAGCTCGCTTCCCGACCTATACCTCCGGAAAACGTGTCAGGGAGCATGCCAGGAGTGTGGGTTGAAGTCCTCGGAGCACGAGACCCGAAGATCGAAAGACTTATGACCAATACGGAGCAAAGGGAAGAAACCGTCGGGGGACCGCTTTTTACCCCAGGACGAGAAAACTGAGTCCGGGGCATTCCCGCTCGCGTTTTCTTGGGACGAGCACCGGAAGTCCTCGAGCTCAGCCCGTTTCCTTCGCTGCAAGTGCATTTCCAGTGGTTTCTGACACCGGACGAGCGTTCGCCACTCGTTGGAAGCTTCGGCCATCTTTTGGACCGTTTTGGGTCGCACCACAGTTCTCCCTCCAACGAGCTCGCTTCCCGACCTATACCTCCGGAAAACGTGTCAGGGAGCATGCCAGGAGTGTGGGTTGAAGTCCTCGGAGCACGAGACCCGAAGATCGAAAGACTTATGACCAATACGGAGCAAAGGGAAGAAACCGTCGGGGGACCGCTTTTTACCCCAGGACGAGAAAACTGAGTCCGGGGCATTCCCGCTCGCGTTTTCTTGGGACGAGCACCGGAAGTCCTCGAGCTCAGCCCGTTTCCTTCGCTGCAAGTGCATTTCCAGTGGTTTCTGACACCGGACGAGCGTTCGCCACTCGTTGGAAGCTTCGGCCATCTTTTGGACCGTTTTGGGTCGCACCACAGTTCTCCCTCCAACGAGCTCGCTTCCCGACCTATACCTCCGGAAAACGTGTCAGGGAGCATGCCAGGAGTGTGGGTTGAAGTCCTCGGAGCACGAGACCCGAAGATCGAAAGACTTATGACCAATACGGAGCAAAGGGAAGAAACCGTCGGGGGACCGCTTTTTACCCCAGGACGAGAAAACTGAGTCCGGGGCATTCCCGCTCGCGTTTTCTTGGGACGAGCACCGGAAGTCCTCGAGCTCAGCCCGTTTCCTTCGCTGCAAGTGCATTTCCAGTGGTTTCTGACACCGGACGAGCGTTCGCCACTCGTTGGAAGCTTCGGCCATCTTTTGGACCGTTTTGGGTCGCACCACAGTTCTCCCTCCAACGAGCTCGCTTCCCGACCTATACCTCCGGAAAACGTGTCAGGGAGCATGCCAGGAGTGTGGGTTGAAGTCCTCGGAGCACGAGACCCGAAGATCGAAAGACTTCTGACCAATACGGAGCAAAGGGAAGAAACCGTCGGGGGACCGCTTTTTACCCCAGGACGAGAAAACTGAGTCCGGGGCATTCCCGCTCGCGTTTTCTTGGGACGAGCACCGGAAGTCCTCGAGCTCAGCCCGTTTCCTTCGCTGCAAGTGCATTTCCAGTGGTTTCTGACACCGGACGAGCGTTCGCCACTCGTTGGAAGCTTCGGCCATCTTTTGGACCGTTTTGGGTCGCACCACAGTTCTCCCTCCAACGAGCTCGCTTCCCGACCTATACCTCCGGAAAACGTGTCAGGGAGCATGCCAGGAGTGTGGGTTGAAGTCCTCGGAGCACGAGACCCGAAGATCGAAAGACTTATGACCAATACGGAGCAAAGGGAAGAAACCGTCGGGGGACCGCTTTTTACCCCAGGACGAGAAAACTGAGTCCGGGGCATTCCCGCTCGCGTTTTCTTGGGACGAGCACCGGAAGTCCTCGAGCTCAGCCCGTTTCCTTCGCTGCAAGTGCATTTCCAGTGGTTTCTGACACCGGACGAGCGTTCGCCACTCGTTGGAAGCTTCGGCCATCTTTTGGACCGTTTTGGGTCGCACCACAGTTCTCCCTCCAACGAGCTCGCTTCCCGACCTATACCTCCGGAAAACGTGTCAGGGAGCATGCCAGGAGTGTGGGTTGAAGTCCTCGGAGCACGAGACCCGAAGATCGAAAGACTTATGACCAATACGGAGCAAAGGGAAGAAACCGTCGGGGGACCGCTTTTTACCCCAGGACGAGAAAACTGAGTCCGGGGCATTCCCGCTCGCGTTTTCTTGGGACGAGCACCGGAAGTCCTCGAGCTCAGCCCGTTTCCTTCGCTGCAAGTGCATTTCCAGTGGTTTCTGACACCGGACGAGCGTTCGCCACTCGTTGGAAGCTTCGGCCATCTTTTGGACCGTTTTGGGTCGCACCACAGTTCTCCCTCCAACGAGCTCGCTTCCCGACCTATACCTCCGGAAAACGTGTCAGGGAGCATGCCAGGAGTGTGGGTTGAAGTCCTCGGAGCACGAGACTCGAAGATCGAAAGACTTATGACCAATACGGAGCAAAGGGAAGAAACCGTCGGGGGACCGCTTTTTACCCCAGGACGAGAAAACTGAGTCCGGGGCATTCCCGCTCGCGTTTTCTTGGGACGAGCACCGGAAGTCCTCGAGCTCAGCCCGTTTCCTTCGCTGCAAGTGCATTTCCAGTGGTTTCTGACACCGGACGAGCGTTCGCCACTCGTTGGAAGCTTCGGCCATCTTTTGGACCGTTTTGGGTCGCACCACAGTTCTCCCTCCAACGAGCTCGCTTCCCGACCTATACCTCCGGAAAACGTGTCAGGGAGCATGCCAGGAGTGTGGGTTGAAGTCCTCGGAGCACGAGACCCGAAGATCGAAAGACTTATGACCAATACGGAGCAAAGGGAAGAAACCGTCGGGGGACCGCTTTTTACCCCAGGACGAGAAAACTGAGTCCGGGGCATTCCCGCTCGCGTTTTCTTGGGACGAGCACCGGAAGTCCTCGAGCTCAGCCCGTTTCCTTCGCTGCAAGTGCATTTCCAGTGGTTTCTGACACCGGACGAGCGTTCGCCACTCGTTGGAAGCTTCGGCCATCTTTTGGACCGTTTTGGGTCGCACCACAGTTCTCCCACCAACGAGCTCGCTTCCCGACCTATACCTCTGGAAAACGTGCCAGGGAGCATGCCAGGAGTGTGGGTTGAAGTCCTCGGAGCACGAGACCCGAAGATCGAAAGACTTATGACCAATACGGAGCAAAGGGAAGAAACCGTCGGGGGACCGCTTTTTACCCCACGACGAGAAAACTGAGTCCGGGGCATTCCCGCTCGCGTTTTCTTGGGACGAGCACCGGAAGTCCTCGAGCTCAGCCCGTTTCCTTCGCTGCAAGTGCATTTCCAGTGGTTTCTGACACCGGACGAGCGTTCGCCACTCGTTGGAAGCTTCGGCCATCTTTTGGACCGTTTTGGGTCGCACCACAGTTCTCCCTCCAACGAGCTCGCTTCCCGACCTATACCTCCGGAAAACGTGTCAGGGAGCATGCCAGGAGTGTGGGTGGAAGTCCTCGGAGCACGAGACCCGAAGATCGAAAGACTTATGACCAATACGGAGCAAAGGGAAGAAACCGTCGGGGGACCGCTTTTTACCCCAGGACGAGAAAACTGAGTCCGGGGCATTCCCGCTCGCGTTTTCTTGGGACGAGCACCGGAAGTCCTCGAGCTCAGCCCGTTTCCTTCGCTGCAAGTGCATTTCCAGTGGTTTCTGACACCGGACGAGCGTTCGCCACTCGTTGGAAGCTTCGGCCATCTTTTGGACCGTTTTGGGTCGCACCACAGTTCTCCCACCAACGAGCTCGCTTCCCGACCTATACCTCCGGAAAACGTGCCAGGGAGCATGCCAGGAGTGTGGGTTGAAGTCCTCGGAGCACGAGACCCGAAGATCGAAAGACTTATGACCAATACGGAGCAAAGGGAAGAAACCGTCGGGGGACCGCTTTTTACCCCACGACGAGAAAACTGAGTCCGGGGCATTCCCGCTCGCGTTTTCTTGGGACGAGCACCGGAAGTCCTCGAGCTCAGCCCGTTTCCTTCGCTGCAAGTGCATTTCCAGTGGTTTCTGACACCGGACGAGCGTTCGCCACTCGTTGGAAGCTTCGGCCATCTTTTGGACCGTTTTGGGTCGCACCACAGTTCTCCCTCCAACGAGCTCGCTTCCCGACCTATACCTCCGGAAAACGTGTCAGGGAGCATGCCAGGAGTGTGGGTTGAAGTCCTCGGAGCACGAGACCCGAAGATCGAAAGACTTATGACCAATACGGAGCAAAGGGAAGAAACCGTCGGGGGACCGCTTTTTACCCCAGGACGAGAAAACTGAGTCCGGGGCATTCCCGCTCGCGTTTTCTTGGGACGAGCACCGGAAGTCCTCGAGCTCAGCCCGTTTCCTTCGCTGCAAGTGCATTTCCAGTGGTTTCTGACACCGGACGAGCGTTCGCCACTCGTTGGAAGCTTCGGCCATCTTTTGGACCGTTTTGGGTCGCACCACAGTTCTCCCTCCAACGAGCTCGCTTCCCGACCTATACCTCCGGAAAACGTGTCAGGGAGCATGCCAGGAGTGTGGGTTGAAGTCCTCGGAGCACGAGACCCGAAGATCGAAAGACTTATGACCAATACGGAGCAAAGGGAAGAAACCGTCGGGGGACCGCTTTTTACCCCAGGACGAGAAAACTGAGTCCGGGGCATTCCCGCTCGCGTTTTCTTGGGACGAGCACCGGAAGTCCTCGAGCTCAGCCCGTTTCCTTCGCTGCAAGTGCATTTCCAGTGGTTTCTGACACCGGACGAGCGTTGGCCACTCGTTGGAAGCTTCGGCCATCTTTTGGACCGTTTTGGGTCGCACCACAGTTCTCCCTCCAACGAGCTCGCTTCCCGACCTATACCTCCGGAAAACGTGTCAGGGAGCATGCCAGGAGTGTGGGTTGAAGTCCTCGGAGCACGAGACCCGAAGAACGAAAGACTTATGACCAATACGGAGCAAAGGGAAGAAACCGTCGGGGGACCGCTTTTTACCCCAGGACGAGAAAACTGAGTCCGGGGCATTCCCGCTCGCGTTTTCTTGGGACGAGCACCGGATGTCCTCGAGCTCAGCCCGTTTCCTTCGCTGCAAGTGCATTTCCAGTGGTTTCTGACACCGGACGAGCGTTCGCCACTCGTTGGAAGCTTCGGCCATCTTTTGGACCGTTTTGGGTCGCACCACAGTTCTCCCTCCAACGAGCTCGCTTCCCGACCTATACCTCCGGAAAACGTGTCAGAGAGCATGCCAGGAGTGTGGGTTGAAGTCCTCGGAGCACGAGACCCGAAGATCGAAAGACTTATGACCAATACGGAGCAAAGGGAAGAAACCGTCGGGGGACCGCTTTTTACCCCAGGACGAGAAAACTGAGTCCGGGGCATTCCCGCTCGCGTTTTCTTGGGACGAGCACCGGAAGTCCTCGAGCTCAGCCCGTTTCCTTCGCTGCAAGTGCATTTCCAGTGGTTTCTGACACCGGACGAGCGTTCGCCACTCGTTGGAAGCTTCGGCCATCTTTTGGACCGTTTTGGGTCGCACCACAGTTCTCCCTCCAACGAGCTCGCTTCCCGACCTATACCTCCGGAAAACGTGTCAGGGAGCATGCCAGGAGTGTGGGTTGAAGTCCTCGGAGCACGAGACCCGAAGATCGAAAGACTTATGACCAATACGGAGCAAAGGGAAGAAACCGTCGGGGGACCGCTTTTTACCCCAGGACGAGAAAACTGAGTCCGGGGCATTCCCGCTCGCGTTTTCTTGGGACGAGCACCGGAAGTCCTCGAGCTCAGCCCGTTTCCTTCGCTGCAAGTGCATTTCCAGTGGTTTCTGACACCGGACGAGCGTTCGCCACTCGTTGGAAGCTTCGGCCATCTTTTGGACCGTTTTGGGTCGCACCACAGTTCTCCCTCCAACGAGCTCGCTTCCCGACCTATACCTCCGGAAAACGTGTAAGGGAGCATGCCAGGAGTGTGGGTTGAAGTCCTCGGAGCACGAGACCCGAAGATCGAAAGACTTATGACCAATACGGAGCAAAGGGAAGAAACCGTCGGGGGACCGCTTTTTACCCCAGGACGAGAAAACTGAGTCCGGGGCATTCCCGCTCGCGTTTTCTTGGGACGAGCACCGGAAGTCCTCGAGCTCAGCCCGTTTCCTTCGCTGCAAGTGCATTTCCAGTGGTTTCTGACACCGGACGAGCGTTCGCCACTCGTTGGAAGCTTCGGCCATCTTTTGGACCGTTTTGGGTCGCACCACAGTTCTCCCTCCAACGAGCTCGCTTCCCGACCTATACCTCCGGAAAACGTGTCAGGGAGCATGCCAGGAGTGTGGGTTGAAGTCCTCGGAGCACGAGACCCGAAGATCGAAAGACTTATGACCAATACGGAGCAAAGGGAAGAAACCGTCGGGGGACCGCTTTTTACCCCAGGACGAGAAAACTGAGTCCGGGGCATTCCCGCTCGCGTTTTCTTGGGACGAGCACCGGAAGTCCTCGAGCTCAGCCCGTTTCCTTCGCTGCAAGTGCATTTCCAGTGGTTTCTGACACCGGACGAGCGTTCGCCACTCGTTGGAAGCTTCGGCCATCTTTTGGACCGTTTTGGGTCGCACCACAGTTCTCCCTCCAACGAGCTCGCTTCCCGACCTATACCTCCGGAAAACGTGTCAGGGAGCATGCCAGGAGTGTGGGTTGAAGTCCTCGGAGCACGAGACCCGAAGATCGAAAGACTTATGACCAATACGGAGCAAAGGGAAGAAACCGTCGGGGGACCGCTTTTTACCCCAGGACGAGAAAACTGAGTCCGGGGCATTCCCGCTCGCGTTTTCTTGGGACGAGCACCGGAAGTCCTCGAGCTCAGCCCGTTTCCTTCGCTGCAAGTGCATTTCCAGTGGTTTCTGACACCGGACGAGCGTTCGCCACTCGTTGGAAGCTTCGGCCATCTTTTGGACCGTTTTGGGTCGCACCACAGTTCTCCCTCCAACGAGCTCGCTTCCCGACCTATACCTCCGGAAAACGTGTCAGGGAGCATGCCAGGAGTGTGGGTTGAAGTCCTCGGAGCACGAGACCCGAAGAACGAAAGACTTATGACCAATACGGAGCAAAGGGAAGAAACCGTCGGGGGACCGCTTTTTACCCCAGGACGAGAAAACTGAGTCCGGGGCATTCCCGCTCGCGTTTTCTTGGGACGAGCACCGGAAGTCCTCGAGCTCAGCCCGTTTCCTTCGCTGCAAGTGCATTTCCAGTGGTTTCTGACACCGGACGAGCGTTCGCCACTCGTTGGAAGCTTCGGCCATCTTTTGGACCGTTTTGGGTCGCACCACAGTTCTCCCTCCAACGAGCTCGCTTCCCGACCTATACCTCCGGAAAACGTGTCAGGGAGCATGCCAGGAGTGTGGGTTGAAGTCCTCGGAGCACGAGACCCGAAGATCGAAAGACTTATGACCAATACGGAGCAAAGGGAAGAAACCGTCGGGGGACCACTTTTTACCCCAGGACGAGAAAACTGAGTCCGGGGCATTCCCGCTCGCGTTTTCTTGGGACGAGCACCGGAAGTCCTCGAGCTCAGCCCGTTTCCTTCGCTGCAAATGCATTTCCAGTGGTTTCTGACACCGGACGAGCGTTCGCCACTCGTTGGAAGCTTCGGCCATCTTTTGGACCGTTTTGGGTCGCACCACAGTTCTCCCTCCAACGAGCTCGCTTCCCGACCTATACCTCCGGAAAACGTGTCAGGGAGCATGCCAGGAGTGTGGGTTGAAGTCCTCGGAGCACGAGACCCGAAGATCGAAAGACTTATGACCAATACGGAGCAAAGGGAAGAAACCGTCGGGGGACCGCTTTTTACCCCAGGACGAGAAAACTGAGTCCGGGGCATTCCCGCTCGCGTTTTCTTGGGACGAGCACCGGAAGTCCTCGAGCTCAGCCCGTTTCCTTCGCTGCAAGTGCATTTCCAGTGGTTTCTGACACCGGACGAGCGTTCGCCACTCGTTGGAAGCTTCGGCCATCTTTTGGACCGTTTTGGGTCGCACCACAGTTCTCCCTCCAACGAGCTCGCTTCCCGACCTATACCTCCGGAAAACGTGTCAGGGAGCATGCCAGGAGTGTGGGTTGAAGTCCTCGGAGCACGAGACCCGAAGATCGAAAGACTTATGACCAATACGGAGCAAAGGGAAGAAACCGTCGGGGGACCGCTTTTTACCCCAGGACGAGAAAACTGAGTCCGGGGCATTCCCGCTCGCGTTTTCTTGGGACGAGCACCGGAAGTCCTCGAGCTCAGCCCGTTTCCTTCGCTGCAAGTGCATTTCCAGTGGTTTCTGACACCGGACGAGCGTTCGCCACTCGTTGGAAGCTTCGGCCATCTTTTGGACCGTTTTGGGTCGCACCACAGTTCTCCCTCCAACGAGCTCGCTTCCCGACCTATACCTCCGGAAAACGTGTCAGGGAGCATGCCAGGAGTGTGGGTTGAAGTCCTCGGAGCACGAGACCCGAAGATCGAAAGACTTATGACCAATACGGAGCAAAGGGAAGAAACCGTCGGGGGACCGCTTTTTACCCCAGGACGAGAAAACTGAGTCCGGGGCATTCCCGCTCGCGTTTTCTTGGGACGAGCACCGGAAGTCCTCGAGCTCAGCCCGTTTCCTTCGCTGCAAGTGCATTTCCAGTGGTTTCTGACACCGGACGAGCGTTCGCCACTCGTTGGAAGCTTCGGCCATCTTTTGGACCGTTTTGGGTCGCACCACAGTTCTCCCTCCAACGAGCTCGCTTCCCGACCTATACCTCCGGAAAACGTGTCAGGGAGCATGCCAGGAGTGTGGGTTGAAGTCCTCGGAGCACGAGACCCGAAGAACGAAAGACTTATGACCAATACGGAGCAAAGGGAAGAAACCGTCGGGGGACCGCTTTTTACCCCAGGACGAGAAAACTGAGTCCGGGGCATTCCCGCTCGCGTTTTCTTGGGACGAGCACCGGAAGTCCTCGAGCTCAGCCCGTTTCCTTCGCTGCAAGTGCATTTCCAGTGGTTTCTGACACCGGACGAGCGTTCGCCACTCGTTGGAAGCTTCGGCCATCTTTTGGACCGTTTTGGGTCGCACCACAGTTCTCCCTCCAACGAGCTCGCTTCCCGACCTATACCTCCGGAAAACGTGTCAGGGAGCATGCCAGGAGTGTGGGTTGAAGTCCTCGGAGCACGAGACCCGAAGAACGAAAGACTTATGACCAATACGGAGCAAAGGGAAGAAACCGTCGGGGGACCGCTTTTTACCCCAGGACGAGAAAACTGAGTCCGGGGCATTCCCGCTCGCGTTTTCTTGGGACGAGCACCGGATGTCCTCGAGCTCAGCCCGTTTCCTTCGCTGCAAGTGCATTTCCAGTGGTTTCTGACACCGGACGAGCGTTCGCCACTCGTTGGAAGCTTCGGCCATCTTTTGGACCGTTTTGGGTCGCACCACAGTTCTCCCTCCAACGAGCTCGCTTCCCGACCTATACCTCCGGAAAACGTGTCAGGGAGCATGCCAGGAGTGTGGGTTGAAGTCCTCGGAGCACGAGACCCGAAGATCGAAAGACTTATGACCAATACGGAGCAAAGGGAAGAAACCGTCGGGGGACCGCTTTTTACCCCAGGACGAGAAAACTGAGTCCGGGGCATTCCCGCTCGCGTTTTCTTGGGACGAGCACCGGAAGTCCTCGAGCTCAGCCCGTTTCCTTCGCTGCAAGTGCATTTCCAGTGGTTTCTGACACCGGACGAGCGTTCGCCACTCGTTGGAAGCTTCGGCCATCTTTTGGACCGTTTTGGGTCGCACCACAGTTCTCCCTCCAACGAGCTCGCTTCCCGACCTATACCTCTGGAAAACGTGTCAGGGAGCATGCCAGGAGTGTGGGTTGAAGTCCTCGGAGCACGAGACCCGAAGATCGAAAGACTTATGACCAATACGGAGCAAAGGGAAGAAACCGTCGGGGGACCGCTTTTTACCCCAGGACGAGAAAACTGAGTCCGGGGCATTCCCGCTCGCGTTTTCTTGGGACGAGCACCGGAAGTCCTCGAGCTCAGCCCGTTTCCTTCGCTGCAAGTGCATTTCCAGTGGTTTCTGACACCGGACGAGCGTTCGCCACTCGTTGGAAGCTTCGGCCATCTTTTGGACCGTTTTGGGTCGCACCACAGTTCTCCCTCCAACGAGCTCGCTTCCCGACCTATACCTCCGGAAAACGTGTCAGGGAGCATGCCAGGAGTGTGGGTTGAAGTCCTCGGAGCACGAGACCCGAAGATCGAAAGACTTATGACCAATACGGAGCAAAGGGAAGAAACCGTCGGGGGACCGCTTTTTACCCCAGGACGAGAAAACTGAGTCCGGGGCATTCCCGCTCGCGTTTTCTTGGGACGAGCACCGGAAGTCCTCGAGCTCAGCCCGTTTCCTTCGCTGCAAGTGCATTTCCAGTGGTTTCTGACACCGGACGAGCGTTCGCCACTCGTTGGAAGCTTCGGCCATCTTTTGGACCGTTTTGGGTCGCACCACAGTTCTCCCTCCAACGAGCTCGCTTCCCGACCTATACCTCCGGAAAACGTGTCAGGGAGCATGCCAGGAGTGTGGGTTGAAGTCCTCGGAGCACGAGACCCGAAGATCGAAAGACTTATGACCAATACGGAGCAAAGGGAAGAAACCGTCGGGGGACCGCTTTTTACCCCAGGACGAGAAAACTGAGTCCGGGGCATTCCCGCTCGCGTTTTCTTGGGACGAGCACCGGAAGTCCTCGAGCTCAGCCCGTTTCCTTCGCTGCAAGTGCATTTCCAGTGGTTTCTGACACCGGACGAGCGTTCGCCACTCGTTGGAAGCTTCGGCCATCTTTTGGACCGTTTTGGGTCGCACCACAGTTCTCCCTCCAACGAGCTCGCTTCCCGACCTATACCTCCGGAAAACGTGTCAGGGAGCATGCCAGGAGTGTGGGTTGAAGTCCTCGGAGCACGAGACCCGAAGATCGAAAGACTTATGACCAATACGGAGCAAAGGGAAGAAACCGTCGGGGGACCGCTTTTTACCCCAGGACGAGAAAACTGAGTCCGGGGCATTCCCGCTCGCGTTTTCTTGGGACGAGCACCGGAAGTCCTCGAGCTCAGCCCGTTTCCTTCGCTGCAAGTGCATTTCCAGTGGTTTCTGACACCGGACGAGCGTTCGCCACTCGTTGGAAGCTTCGGCCATCTTTTGGACCGTTTTGGGTCGCACCACAGTTCTCCCTCCAACGAGCTCGCTTCCCGACCTATACCTCCGGAAAACGTGTCAGGGAGCATGCCAGGAGTGTGGGTTGAAGTCCTCGGAGCACGAGACCCGAAGAACGAAAGACTTATGACCAATACGGAGCAAAGGGAAGAAACCGTCGGGGGACCGCTTTTTACCCCAGGACGAGAAAACTGAGTCCGGGGCATTCCCGCTCGCGTTTTCTTGGGACGAGCACCGGAAGTCCTCGAGCTCAGCCCGTTTCCTTCGCTGCAAGTGCATTTCCAGTGGTTTCTGACACCGGACGAGCGTTCGCCACTCGTTGGAAGCTTCGGCCATCTTTTGGACCGTTTTGGGTCGCACCACAGTTCTCCCTCCAACGAGCTCGCTTCCCGACCTATACCTCCGGAAAACGTGTCAGGGAGCATGCCAGGAGTGTGGGTTGAAGTCCTCGGAGCACGAGACCCGAAGATCGAAAGACTTATGACCAATACGGAGCAAAGGGAAGAAACCGTCGGGGGACCGCTTTTTACCCCAGGACGAGAAAACTGAGTCCGGGGCATTCCCGCTCGCGTTTTCTTGGGACGAGCACCGGAAGTCCTCGAGCTCAGCCCGTTTCCTTCGCTGCAAGTGCATTTCCAGTGGTTTCTGACACCGGACGAGCGTTCGCCACTCGTTGGAAGCTTCGGCCATCTTTTGGACCGTTTTGGGTCGCACCACAGTTCTCCCTCCAACGAGCTCGCTTCCCGACCTATACCTCCGGAAAACGTGTCAGGGAGCATGCCAGGAGTGTGGGTTGAAGTCCTCGGAGCACGAGACCCGAAGATCGAAAGACTTATGACCAATACGGAGCAAAGGGAAGAAACCGTCGGGGGACCGCTTTTTACCCCAGGATGAGAAAACTGAGTCCGGGGCATTCCCGCTCGCGTTTTCTTGGGACGAGCACCGGAAGTCCTCGAGCTCAGCCCGTTTCCTTCGCTGCAAGTGCATTTCCAGTGGTTTCTGACACCGGACGAGCGTTCGCCACTCGTTGGAAGCTTCGGCCATCTTTTGGACCGTTTTGGGTCGCACCACAGTTCTCCCTCCAACGAGCTCGCTTCCCGACCTATACCTCCGGAAAACGTGTCAGGGAGCATGCCAGGAGTGTGGGTTGAAGTCCTCGGAGCACGAGACCCGAAGATCGAAAGACTTATGACCAATACGGAGCAAAGGGAAGAAACCGTCGGGGGGACCGCTTTTTACCCCAGGACGAGAAAACTGAGTCCGGGGCATTCCCGCTCGCGTTTTCTTGGGACGAGCACCGGAAGTCCTCGAGCTCAGCCCGTTTCCTTCGCTGCAAGTGCATTTCCAGTGGTTTCTGACACCGGACGAGCGTTCGCCACTCGTTGGAAGCTTCGGCCATCTTTTGGACCGTTTTGGGTCGCACCACAGTTCTCCCTCCAACGAGCTCGCTTCCCGACCTATACCTCCGGAAAACGTGTCAGGGAGCATGCCAGGAGTGTGGGTTGAAGTCCTCGGAGCACGAGACCCGAAGAACGAAAGACTTATGACCAATACGGAGCAAAGGGAAGAAACCGTCGGGGGACCGCTTTTTACCCCAGGACGAGAAAAACTGAGTCCGGGGCATTCCCGCTCGCGTTTTCTTGGGACGAGCACCGGAAGTCCTCGAGCTCAGCCCGTTTCCTTCGCTGCAAGTGCATTTCCAGTGGTTTCTGACACCGGACGAGCGTTCGCCACTCGTTGGAAGCTTCGGCCATCTTTTGGACCGTTTTGGGTCGCACCACAGTTCTCCCTCCAACGAGCTCGCTTCCCGACCTATACCTCCGGAAAACGTGTCAGGGAGCATGCCAGGAGTGTGGGTTGAAGTCCTCGGAGCACGAGACCCGAAGATCGAAAGACTTATGACCAATACGGAGCAAAGGGAAGAAACCGTCGGGGGACTGCTTTTTACCCCAGGACGAGAAAACTGAGTCCGGGGCATTCCCGCTCGCGTTTTCTTGGGACGAGCACCGGAAAGTCCTCGAGCTCAGCCCGTTTCCTTCGCTGCAAGTGCATTTCCAGTGGTTTCTGACACCGGACGAGCGTTCGCCACTCGTTGGAAGCTATCGGCCATCTTTTGGACCGTTTTGGGTCGCACCACAGTTCTCCCTCCAACGAGCTCGCTTCCCGACCTACACCTCCGGAAAACGTGTCAGGGAGCATGCCAGGAGTGTGGGTTGAAGTCCTCGGAGCACGAGACCCGAAGATCGAAAGGACTTATGACCAATACGGAGCAAAGGGAAGAAACCGTCGGGGGACCGCTTTTTACCCCAGGACGAGGAAAACTGAGTCCGGGGGCATTTCCGCTCGCGTTTTCTTGGGACGAGCACCGGAAGTCCTCGAGCTCAGCCCGTTTCCTTCGCTGCAAGTGCATTTCCAGTGGTTTCTGACACCGGACGAGCGTTCGCCACTCGTTGGAAGCTTCGGCCATCTTTTGGACCGTTTTGGGTCGCACCACAGTTCTCCCTCCAACGAGCTCGCTTCCCGACCTATACCTCCGGAAAACGTGTCAGGGAGCATGCCAGGAGTGTGGGTTGAAGTCCTCGGAGCACGAGACCCGAAGATCGAAAGACTTATGACCAATACGGAGCAAAGGGAAGAAACCGTCGGGGGACCGCTTTTTACCCCAGGACGAGAAAACTGAGTCCGGGGCATTCCCGCTCGCGTTTTCTTGGGACGAGCACCGGAAGTCCTCGAGCTCAGCCCGTTTCCCTTCGCTGCAAGTGCATTTCCAGTGGTTTCTGACACCGGACGAGCGTTCGCCACTCGTTGGAAGCTTCGGCCATCTTTTGGACCGTTTTGGGTCGCACCACAGTTCTCCCTCCAACGAGCTCGCTTCCCGACCTATACCTCCGGAAAACGTGTCAGGGAGCATGCCAGGAGTGTGGGTTGAAGTCCTCGGAGCACGAGACCCGAAGATCGAAAGACTTATGACCAATACGGAGCAAAGGGAAGAAACCGTCGGGGGACCGCTTTTTACCCCAGGACGAGGAAAACTGAGTCCGGGGCATTCCCGCTCGCGTTTTCTTGGGACGAGCACCGGAAGTCCTCGAGACTCAGCCCGTTTCCTTCGCTGCAAGTGCATTTCCAGTGGTTTCTGACACCGGACGAGCGTTCGCCACTCGTTGGAAGCTTCGGCCATCTTTTGGACCGTTTTGGGTCGCACCAACAAGTTTCTCCCTCCAACGAGCTCGCTTCCCGACCTATACCTCCGGAAAAACGTGTAAGGGAGCATGCCAGGAGTGTGGGTTGAAGTCCTCGGAGCACGAGACCCGAAGATCGAAAGACTTGATGACCAATACGGAGCAAAGGGAAGAAACCGTCGGGGGGACCGCTTTTTTACCCCAGGACGAGAAAACTGAGTCCGGGGCATTCCCGCTCGCGTTTTCTTGGGACGAGCACCGGAAGTCCTCGAGC